>NC_133619.1:77805991-77933491 GCF_048593235.1 Sminthopsis crassicaudata | reverse complement strand
CTGTAATATTTGACAAATATGAGAACTAATGAGAGCCTGACCTAGGGTAGCTATTCAAGATACTGTAGAAATATTGAAGAGATATAATAAACAAAATTTGGTAATTAGTCCAAAAGCAAAATGAGCTGCCTCATAAGCTAAAGAAGTCCCTTTCATTAAAGCTCTTAAACTGAAGACTAGATGACCATTTGTTGGTCATATTCTGTTATTATTTGTCCTTCGTTCCCAGAGAGGAGCATCAGGAGAGTGATGTCCTGACTTGCAAGTGAATTGGATTTAAGTGAGGAAGGGTTGTGCAGTCATTGACCTCACTCTGTGCTCCAGAACCATTTGTAGTCCAGCAGCAAGACGTGGGTTAGGATGGCAGGCAGTGGCCCTAGATGCAGTGCTGAAGTAGAAATTGAAGGGATGTCCATCAATTATGAATGGTTAAATAAGTTGTGGTTTATGATTGTAGTGGACTACTATTGTTCTGCAAGAAATTCCCTGTTTAAAAAAAAAAAAAGGGAAAAAAAAACTTGCATGAAATAATGAAGAGTTAAATGAGCAGAACCAAGAGAATATTATATACAGTAACAGCATAATTGTTCAGAGTAACTGTGAATAATTAAGCTCTTCTAACTATTATAACTCTTTTCTAAATATAGGTTGGACCAGGTGGCCACTGAAATCTCTTTTCTTTCTTTTTTTTATGTTCCTTTTCAACTTGAAATTTTGTAGAAAAACAAAGGGGCGAGATCCAATATTCCTATAATAACAGTTTTTTTGAAAGTGGGTTTTTTGTATTTTTCATCTAGTACCTCCCTACCCATTGATCAAATTAAATTAAGAAACAAATTTTAGAAATCCAAATCATTTAATATATATCTAGATAGTATGGCAAAACAAATTCCCAATTAACCATATCTGAAAATGTATGTCTCTTTTCTCCATCATTCTTTTGGACTTATAATGCATCACTATGTTGATCAAAGATTAAAATTTTTCTAAATTATCTTTATTTTTAATGTTATCATTATATAAATCATTTCCTTAGCTCTGCTCACTTTATTGAGGATCAATTCATAAAGATCTTCCTAGTTTCCTCTAAAACTGTCCATTTCATCATTTCTTTTGACACAATAATAGCCATTACATTCACATGCTACAATTTCTTTAACCATTCCTAAACAGAAAGATTCCCAGTTTTGGTTTTTTGGTTTTTTTCAATTTTTGGCGACCATGAAAAGAGCTGCTGCAAATATTGTATATATAGATCATTTTTTTCTTTATTTTTGGGGAGTAAATACTTAGTATTGGTATAGCTTGGTCGCAGAGTGTAGACAAGTTTGGTTCTCAACTATTTAAAAATGATTTAATGATTGGATGAATTAATAACTACACCAATAATGTGCATGAATGTGCCTGTTTTTTCATAATCCCTTAAATATTTACCATTTCCTCATTTGTCATCCTTGCTAGTCTGACAAGTGTGAAGTAGAGCCTCAAAATTGGTTTAATTTACATTTCTGTAATTCTTAGTGATTTAGAGCATTTTTTCCAGATGATTGTTGATAGCTTGGATTTCTCCCTTTGAAAGCTGCCTATTCATATTCTTTGATCATTTATTTATTGGGGAATGTTTCTTGGGCTTATAAATTTGAATCCATTCCTTATATATCTAGGAAGTGAGACCTTTATCAGAGAAATGTTTTGCAAAAAAAAAAAAATATTTTTGCCTGATTACCTGATCCTCTTCTAATTTTTGCTACATTCAATTTATTAGTTAAAAAAATTATTGTTTGCTTGCATTTTTGTTTTCCTTCTCAGGTTTTTTTACCTTCTTTCTAAATCTGATTTTCTTGAGCATGTATACATATATTGTATTTAACACATACTTTAACATAGTTAACATGTATGGGACTAGCTGCCATCTAGGGGAGGGGAGTGAGGGAAGGAAGGGAAAAGTTGGAACAGGAGGTTTTGCAAGGGTCATTGTTGAAAAACTACCCATGCATATGTTTTGTAAATAAAAAGCTTTAATAAAAAAAAAAACTTTAAAATTTTACATAATCAGAATCATTCATTAAGTTATGTGATCCTATCATTTGGTTAATCATAAATCCTTCCCCATCCATGTATAACAAAGGTAATTTCTTCTTCACCCTTTTAAATCATTTAATCTCCCTGATTCTCAGTGTTCTGATCTATAAAATGGGTATAATAATACCCTGTATTCGGGATAAATTGCCTCAAGGGTTTGTCATAAGCATCAAATGAAAAAAAAAAAAAAAAAAAAAATATATATATATATATATATATATATATATATATATATATATATATATATATATAAAGTACCTTGTAAACCATAAATGGATATATATATATACATATATATATATATATATACAAACCATTATTATTGTTGTTCTAACTTTCACATAATGAGTAACAAATGAGAAAAAAAAAAGATTGAATTTATTTATTACATATAGCCTACTTGCATACTAATAAGGACCCAACATAAAATAAAGAGCTACATGCAATACATAGAGATGGGGTAAGTGTTTTCCTCTTAAATAATCATAGAGGGAAAGGCTCAGATCAGGAAGGTACTATTTTATATTTAGGTCACAGAATGGTAGCAAATGGAAAAATGCAAGTAGGTTTCACTTATTAAAATTCTCTTACTTAAAAAAAAGCAAACACTTGGCTCTCTCCATTAAAGTCCTGATCAGATAAGTCCAGAGTGGAGCCTAGACTTTGGCAGCTTCAATTGAACTGGAAAGGCTTTGAGTACAAGGCTGGCAACAGAATGTATGACTGTTATCTGAGTATCAGCCTAGCCAAATGTAGAGAGGTTCAACCTTTGAGGTTCAACCTTAGATTTTTTTTTCCCTCTACCATGGCAACTCATGAAGGCACAGAGGGGGTTGCAATCTGTGTCAGTGAATGGAGTACCCACATTGATGAAATCACAGACCCTTGAAGTACTGAAGTAGTAAACACTTCAGTTAGGCAAAACACACTTCATTAATTTGCTAATTATTCTTTCCTGCTGTGAACATGGGCAAGGACAAGGCCCTAACAATTCCAACCAACAGATCAGACATTCCTGCTCCCCGTAAAGGGGCTGTGTGATATGGTCCAGCAAGCATTAGGTTGTTTATTTTAGAGCCCTAGGCTCCTGGCTGTCACTACCCAACTGAAAGACTTAGAGTAATTTATTTCTCTTTAAGTTCATTATTTGAGAAAGAAGGAGGAGGAAGAGAAGGAAGAAGAGGAGGAGAAGCAAGGAGAAAGAAGAGGAAGAAGAGGAGAACATGGGAGGAGGAAGAGAAAGAGGAGGGAAGAAGGAAGGAAGGAAGGAAGGAAGGAAGGAAGGAAGGAAGGAAGGAAGGAAGGAAGGAAGGAAGGAAGGAAGGAAGGAAGGAAGGAAGGAAGGAAGGAAGGAAGGAAAGAAAGAAAGAAAAGAAAGGAAGGAAGGAAAGGAAAAAAAGATAGTTTCTAAATAATCTTGTAATTATAAAATTCTGATTCTCTACTTACCTATTCATTCAATTTTTTTTTTTTTAGGGAAGTAAAAAATTATACTTGTTTCTTTATTCAATAGGAAAACCTCAGCAATTTTGTGATTTCTCTCCTTTAAACATGTATCAAGTAGAGCAAGCTATACTTACTCAATGAATATTTTTTGCCAACTATTTGCAAAATAGTAGGGATGCAAGAACTAGAGGATATATGTACAACAAAAGTAAATACAAGATAATGTAAAATTTTTTCCCAGCAGTTTGTATCAAATACTTTTTGTCTTTATTCCAGTGACTGGTGTCTTGGGTTTTATCTAATAATAATAGCTAATAACAACTAATAATTAGATAGTACCTATAGGTACCAGACACTGTACTAAAAGGATACACAAAGGATAGAGCACTGGCTGTGGAGTCAGGAGGACATGAGTCCAGCCTCAGACCCTTAACATTTGCTAGCTGTGTGAGTCTGGACAAGATACATAACCCCAATTGCTTCACCAAAAAAAAAAGTAGATTCCAAGATCACCTCAATACCACTTTGGCACATTTGAACACAATTTTATTGCAATCTTTTACTTTTCCGCCATATTACTTTTTCCTTCTATAGAACCCTTATCTTCCTATCCTTTCTTTCTCTAAAAACTTGCTATTAATAGCCAATATCATTATTTAAATTCAACTAGTTCTCAGAATTAAGACTTTTATTAGAAGCTATATTTAAAACCACAATGCATTATGAAGATTTTGTCCATATGTTCTCATTATAAGGAAAAATAAGTGTATTGTGGTACACTGAATAAAAGCAATTAATTTGGAGTCAGAAAGACGTGAATTCAAATCCCATTTCACAGATTTACTAGCTATGTGACTTTAAATCATTTAACCTCTCTCTACCTCAGTTTCCCTCTGTATAAAATGGAGACAATAATAGCACCTACCTCCCGGTGTTATAACAATGGCATGAAACAACTTATATAGAGCATGGCAAACCTTAATGCACAATATAAATATCACTGAAAACTATTTTTTTGTGTATATCAGACCAGGCATGTACAGGTAAATTTCTTTGTCAAGATTCAGCCATTGTGAAGATCCCTTCCAATTCTAAATCTAAAATGGGTTCAAATCCTGCTCCTACATGTATAACCTCTTGGTTTCCTCATTATTATCATTGACAATAACAATAACAAAAGTGAAGGGATTGAACTGTGTGATCTTTAAAGAGAGTATAGCTTTAAATCCTGTGAAAATATTTCTCTCTTCATTAGGAACAGATAGATGGAGGCAATGTGATATGATAGAAAAACATGAGTTCAAATTTCATCTCTAATGATTATTTCTTGTTGTAATTTCAGTTGTGTGTGATGCTTTCTGATCTCATTTGGGGTTTTCTTGGCAAAGATACTGGAGTGGTTTACTACTTCCTTCTCCAGCCCATTTTACAGTTGGGAAAACTGAGGCAAGTAGGGCTAAGTGATTTATCCAAGGTCATTTAGCTAGAAAGTATCTAAGGCTGGATTTGAATTCAGGTCTTCTTGACTTCAGATTTGGTATTCTATCTACTGTAGCATCTAGATGTCTTAATGACTACTACCTGTGTGATCTTGGATAAATCCCTTAATTTAATGTACCTCAGTTGTCAAAGTGACTGGATTGTACTACATGGCATCTGGAACTCCTTCCAGCTTGAGACATATGTAAAGTGGTGGTAATTATTTTACCAACCCCACAAATCTTGGCTACACAAGCTCTCCTCCCCTAACTGGGGCCAGCAGGGGAAAGAGGGATTGATAGCCAAGCTTCACCTGAAAGGAAACAAAGCCAAGAGGTGGATCCTTCATGGATGCAGATAAAGACCTAAACTGATCAGGGTGAGGAGCTGATTTCCCCAACAATAAACAAATTAGATTCCAGTATGGAGAGCAGGAAGGTAAGTATTACACACACACAGGAAGGCCAGGAAGAGTTCAGGGAATGTTTTGGGGAGGCAAGCAGAGAAAAGATGAATAGGAGGATGATAACCTTTGATCCATAAATATATTTTAGATCTGCCTTCACCAATGAGTAGGGATGAAGACAAAATGGAGAGCTTGCCAGAACCTGTCTAACTTCCCAGGCTCCCACCCTCTACTATCTTCAATCCATTCAAAAATACAAATGGAGACAGTCCCAGAGGCTGAGTCACCAACTCGGTGAGGTCCCTTCCTTCCTCTCTATCTCCATCCCTCCACCCCTCTGATCCGGGCTTCCTTTTCTGGTTCTGTGGGCAGACCCCATCAGGGTGTGTGCTCTGTGCTATCCCACTCCACCCCCAGCACTTCCCTCTTGGAAGCCCAGTGTCACAGAGCCCTCTGTGTTTTCCAAGCCCATTCATCTGGATCTAGCAGCGTACAGCCCCACGAAAGAGGTCTTTCATCCATTCATTATCCCTTTCCCCAAAACCTCAAATGGGAAGAGACTTCAAAGTCCTAGCTGAGTTTGATTTCCATTCTGTGGCAGATTGGAGGCAAGCGGAGGCAGGAAGGAAAAAGGGACTCCAGCCTCCATGAGCCCTACCTCAGCCGGCAATATAGTCATCTGTTCATAGTAACAGGCAGTCTGGTGTTTTCTTTCTCTTTTGGATTCCTCCATTATGATGAGGTCTATTAGAGAAACAAAGGCTTTAAAGAAGGAATCCCCCACAGCTCTGTAACAACAGCCTGTTTGCTCTATTGAGAATCTCCTATTAACAGCACAAGTCAATCTGCTCTTACATTGAGCTCCCAGCGGACTGTGTCTTGCAATCGTGGGGCCCCTAGCTTAGCTCCTGGGTTTTTCCATCCTGTCCTTCTCCTCCTATGATTTCATTCCTGATTAGAACCATATTTGTAAAAGCAAACTTTAAATGAGATCCCAGAATACTGAGCAAGTCCAAATAGGACACACACACACACACACACACACACACACACGCACGCACGCCAAAAAAAAATCCTGTTTCCCCCATTTTAATTTGAAATGTTTCATTTGGAGTCCCAGTTCTCAGAGGTTTGATTCAATCTTGTATATTCTGACAAGGCATTGGAAAATTCTAGTACTTTAGTCAAATTGAGAGACTAGAGAACCCAGTATCTTTCCTGATGAGGGCACGCCATTCTGTACCAGTCTCCCATGTCATACAATCAATTCTAAAGTTCTTAAGAAAGACCTTGAGAGTGTCCTTGTGTCACTTTTTTTTTTTCTGACCACCTTGTGAGCCCTTGCCCTGGGTGAGTTCTCCATAAAATAATCTTTTTGGCAAGTATATCTCTGACATTTAGACACTGTGGCCAGCCCAGTGGAGTTGTGCTCTTTGCAGCAGAGTGGGAGTGCTTGGCAGTTTGTTTGAGAAAGGACTTCAGGGTCATATCTCATCCTGCCAGGTGATCTTCAGAATTTTTCTAAGACAATTCAAATGGAAGCAATTCAGTTTCCTGGCATGGCACTGATATACTGTCCAGGTTTCAAAATCATACAACGAGGTAAGCACAACAGCTCTGTAGATCTTCAGAGTCTCCCAAACATCGAACTACCTCTAGCAATGAGTATGTCAACTTCATTATCAATATAGGCATCCCTGGAAAGTATACTGACAAGGTAAGTGAACTTATCCACAGCATTCAAAACTTCTCCATTTACTGTAACCAACTGTTCCACATATGGATGGTGTGGTGCTGGCTAATGGAGTACCTGTGTTTTTTTTAAGTGAAGTTAGGTCAAAATTAGCACAGAGAATCAATCCCTAATTTTTACATCTCAGCTTTGAGGCTACATTTAGTGCACACCATCTGCAACCAAAAATCATGTACAACACTCCCTCCATTTTGGTTTATAGCCCTTTCAAATTGAAGAATTTTCCATCAGTGCAATAGCTTATTTGATCTTGTGTTTGCCCTCATTGAAGGCATTTGACAACAAAAACATCATGCTTAAAATCATGGGAACAAGCACATAGCCTTGCTTTATTCCATTGGTGATCAAAAAAGTTCAAGAGTAATGTCCATCATCCAGAGCCCAGGTAAGTGCGCCATCATGGACATAACATAACTGAAGAATCAGCAAAGGAGAGTGAGAAGGCTCAATCAGACAAGTAAGAGGAGAAATAGTGTCACAAAACCTAGAGAGAAAAGAGAATTCAGAAAGGAACAGTGATTAACAGTGCCATATGCTACAGAAGGATCAAAAAGGAGCCTTTAGATTTAGTGATTAAGAAAACACTGGTTTGAGGCAGCTAGGTAGCGCAGTGGATAGAGCACCAGCCTTGAATTCAGGAGGACCCGAGTTCAAATGTGGTCTCAGACACTTAACACTTCCTAGCTGTGTGACCTTGGGCAAGTCACTGAACCCCAGCCTCAGAAAAAGAAAAAAAAAAAAGAAAGAAAGAAAGAAAACACTGGTTTAAAAAAAAAAAAAACCTTTAAAAAAAATTTTGGAAAAAGCTGGAAGCCAGATTACATATTGTTTAAAACATGAGAGAAGAAATGGAAGTGTCTACTATAGATATCTTTCTTAAGGAGTATGACTGAGAAGGAGAGGAGAGATCTGGGGATAGTCAGATCATGTGAGGTTTTTTGGTGTTTTTTTAAGGACAGAAAAGATGTATATATTTATCAACAGCAAGGAAGGAGACAACGGTAGGGAAATTGAAAATAAGAGGGGATGTTGTGAGAATCAAACTGTAAGAGAAGATGAGAAGGAATGAGATTGAGAGGTGGGCCTTGGGAAGAAAAACCTCTTCTTCATATGAGATAAATGTGAAGGAAGAGATATAGAGGAAAGAAGTCTGAGTAATAGGAGATGAGGAAGAGGGAAAGGAGTGATCACTCAATGGATGACCTCATTTTTTGAGTGAAGTATGAGTTCAAGACCTCAGTTGATGGTGGAGTTGGGAAATGGGGAGGGTTTCTTGGAAGGCTTGGGAAGAAACACGAAAGTTTGGGATTATCTCTATGAATAATGGAATATAGACCAATTAAAAAGAAACAGAATATTTGCCTTTTTGCCATGAAGGCTCAGTTTAGATTAGATACCATATTTTTTTGCTGTGAATCCAATTAGCAAAATTTCATAATTCTCTTCAGCTGCAAAAGAGGAAGAAAGTGAAGATAATCTAGAGTTGGAGTTTGGCAAGGCATAAAAAATAATTGAATAAAAGGGCAAAGAGCCCCAGGGTAGAGAATAGTGAATAGTTGAGTAGATTGGTTTATCAAGGGCTAGAAATAAGGATGGGAGGAGAATGTAGGTGCAATGGCATGGGAAAGAACCAAAAGGATGAAGGAAATGAGTATTGTTGTGAGGACAAAGAACAGGGCTGGAAGGCACAGGGAATTTCAGAGGGACAGCTAGGTGGTGCAGTGGATAGAGCACTAGCCCTGAAGTCAGGTGGACGTGAGTTCAAATCTAGTTTCAGACACATAACGCTTCCTAGCTGGGTGATTCTGGGCAAGTCACTTAACCCCAACTGGGAGGGGAAAAAGAAATTTTAGCATTTGTGGACATGGAAGTGAAACACTTATATGTAACACAGGATATGAGTATGATCATCTCTTTGTGGAAATGAGGTATATAAAATGGAATGAATTATAAAAATTGAGTACATTGAGGACCTAGAAAATAAAGGTATTTGAGGGAACATCAATATGTATGTTGAAATCTCCTAATATTGGGAATTGGGATGGAGAGAAAGATTGTGAGCCAAGCACTAAACTCATCAAAGAGAGAAAGAAAAAGTTTTGGAGTTTGATAGAAGTTCATCAGGATCACTGATAGTCAGTGATGTCTCATGATCATTTCCCTGGATGATAAATTTGTACAATGGAAATCTTGAGGACAAAAGGTTATGATACTAGAAGGAAAACCTAAAAGTGGCAACATGGAGTCAAGAGTATTCTGACTCCCTCCAACCCACCAGTGAGAAGGGAGAGACGGGATTTGGAGAGAGATTGTGGGTAAGGGAGGATCTTATCCCTGGGGAAGAGCTAGAGAAGGCTCCAGGGAATATCCTAAGTAATTCAGGGGTGAATGGTCAGGGTCTCTGTGTAGGCAAGGAGATCTTTTTGACAATTGGACATATTCTTTCGGGAAAGGTAATATTGGGCCAACATATATCATTTCAATGAAGGGTTTCAGTGCTATCTTATATGTTCAGGACACTAGGCCCAGACATTTGTCTGACATATTGACAGCTCAACTATTCAGGCTGGTCTGAATTCAGAGAAGGCAAGCTAGAGACAAGATGCAAGCATTCAGAATTCCCTATTGATCAGCTGGAAAACATCTACAGGAAAACATCCAGGATAGTGCCAGGTATTCTAGTTCATGCCGTGTGATGATCTACTGAAAGAGCTGAGAATATTTAGCCTGGAGGAGAAAAAGGAGACTTAGGGAAAGCATAGAGAAACGTGCAGAGGACTTGGTTTTTGAACATAGAATAAGAACAAAAAGTAAACAGATAAAGTGGTATTAAAGTACATTTATGGATGTATAGAAAAAATTGGCTTTGGAGCCCAAATTCAGGTTCTACCTTTAACATATATTGAGTAAGTGCCACTGGGCAAGCCACATAACTTCGGATTGTTCTAGGCATCTCCCTAATGAGGGATAGAGAATTGCATTGAGAGGGGGAAGTTTCCCCTAATGAAATAACAAGTCCATCTTGTTATTATCCTTTAATAATTATACCTTATATCCCTTTCTTGAATTGGAAGAGAAGCGTGCCCTGGCTCTGGCATGAATGCAACACCCTTCCTAAAGACCTTCTCCTATTTATTAACACCTAACGTATCAATGTTTTTCCCAAAATAAAGCACCAAAAACTAAACACATAATTACTGATGAGATTGATAGAAAATGGCATGCCCAGTGTTACACAGTTACCAAGTAGCAGAACCCAGATACAAAGGACCACTTTTTAACTTTGTATTTATGGGATTCCTTAAATCCAAATCCAATATTCTTTCTACTATATCAGCCAATCATTAAACAGTTATTAAACATTTACAATGTGCCAGGTTCAGTGCTAAGTGCTGGAGTTACAAAGAAAAGCAAAAGATAGTCCCTGTCCTTGAGGAGCTCACAGTCTAACGGATGAGACAATGTGCCAACAACTATATTGTATAACTCTGTATTAAAGAAATTCTATAAGTAATATAGAGATATTATATATCTATATAGTTATAATATAAAAATATATAGCATATTGATATATAATCTAGATATTATAGATAGATGGATGAATTGATAGATAAATTTAAAATAACTGACAGAATTATTGAGGGCTTGGATGACTGGACTATTCAGTTCTAGGAACAAACCAGAGGACCTTTGTCACTAATGCTGCCTCTAAGATTGACAGCCAGCTTTCTTCCTCTGGTGGTCTGACCTTTTGAAGCTTTAAATTTTGCCTCCTCCCACATCCACTTCTTCTTTTATGTGTGACCTGGTTTACTTGAAGAGTCAGTAGCTAAGATATAGACCCTTTGCTAGCAGGTCACAGTTCAACTCCATCTCAGGGTGATTGTGACAGTCTGATAGGTAAGTGGGGTGAGGAGGTGATCTCCTTTCACTTCTAAGAGAAGATGTCCAACCCAAAAGGCCTCCGTTTCAAGAGCTGGTTTAGGAAAGGGCTCTTTGGAAAGGAAACCTGAGGACCCCACTGGTGCAAATGGAAGTTGGAGGAGGAAGATTAACAGGGTTAAGGAAGTCGGTTGGGCTGTTGTCAGCATAATAACAGTTCTGGAACAAGACACAATGTCAGAAGGGACAATGCATTGAAGACCTTCCTACTTCCAAGAAATATAAGGTCTCCCAAACAAATGGAAAACTGAACAAAATAACCTCTAAAAACCCTTTCTAATACTTCTATGATTTTTAGACAGCAGATCTTTAATCTAGAAACTTAAATTTTAAATAGAAAATCATTTTATTTCAATGTAATTGGTATTTTTTGTAGTTTATCTTATGCATTTAAAAATCTTATTCTGAAAAGAAGTGACTGACAAAGGGGCCCATCCTCTCACACTCACACACATACAAACAAGAACTCCTAGATTAAGCCCCCTTGCTTTGGCCATTTTTATCAGGTAGAATTTTGCAAATCAATCATCTCTAATTAAGCATCTTTTAGAAACTTCAGGAAACCACAAGAACTTTGGGTAGCTGCCTGAGACTTTGAATTGGTTTCTAGGTTCCCGAGTGGACACAGATAAGTAACAGGAAGTGATTTTGCTAAATTCCTTAAAGCACCAAACAAAGTTAGATCAAAACAATAAATATGTATTGAGCAAATACTAGTCTGAGCATTGTTTCTGGACCCTGGAAGATTTTTTTAAAAATGATTAAAAAAAAAAAAAAAGTAATACAAAGGGCCATAAAACTCCCTGAATCTTCAATCTAGTGGACTCTGAATTTACAATCTAATTGAGGGGAGAGGGATTTTTTTTCAAAATGTTAGATAACAAATCATTTAAATGATAGTTCCAGACAACAAGAAAATTGGAACAGGCTCCTTCCTACAAGTATAATAAATTGTTAAAGCAAACCCAACTGCTGAAGTCATGGAAAGCTTTAGAGAGGACTTGAGATCTGAGCAGGGCTCTTGAAAGAAAGTTGAGATTTGGCTAAATGAAGAGGAAAGGGGAGGGTTCAAAAGCTGGAATCCAGTAAGGGATTACTATGTTTGCTTTAAATTTCTTTCCATGCCAGCAGCAATGTTTAATTTCAATTCTGGGTGCTACCCATTTGGTCCTGCTGAAGAAGAAATACACTTTGATTTAAATCCACAAATCTTGTGATGTTCAGTCAGGCAGACATCTTGATCTACAGTGAGACATAGTTTTCATTTATCTGAGACTTTAATCAAATGAGATGATGTAGATAAATGTCTGGTAAGGGAACAGTGGGATTGGGGCAGGCTGTGATGGCACCAGCCCATGTAAGTTCTGGAGAATCAACTGTTAAATTTTCATTCAAAGCATTTATATCTCAGAATCAATAGATGCTATGAACCAGGGCTTGATTGATTAATTTTGTTGATTATCTAGGATTAAATTGATAGAGAAAATGTTAAATTTTCTGTTAAGTTAATGTTAAAAACATTAAATTTAAAAATGTTTTATATATATTATATATTTATATTGCATATCTATAAATACATGTATGTGTATATATTACACATATGTATATACATATATGTATTATGTGTACATATATACATGTGTGTGTATTTTTTTCTCCCAGAAAACCTGTTCTTAAGCATTCATCAGCATACTTGTGGATAAACTTTTTAAAAGTTTACATCTGGAAGATCTGTCTTCCATGTCAGGCTTTTGTTAACTGTATGACCCAAAGCAAGTCACTTCACTGAAACTCAGTTTTCTCATCTCTAAAATGAGGGAGTTGGACTTCCTCCCAACTTGAAAGTATCAAGAAATGGTTATTTCTCTCTTGTATTTAGTAAATATTATATTAGGACCAAAGTTTTTCCCTTTTTCTGTTTCCTCATCCAGAAATCAACTTCATTGGAAAGTGTTGAGACCTGGATATCTTAGAATCAGCTGGAGTCAGGATAAGCAAAAGTCTTTATTCTTGGTCTTTTGGGGTCGCAATCAGGGGATTAGATATAGGAATCTCCACACCTCCTTTCTCTCTTTCTATCGCCCAAGAATGATCCTCCTCGTCCTACCTAACCCAATGATCTCTCCTCCCTTCTCTGACCACACCCACAGATCAAGCCAGTAGAGTTGAGAAGGGTCATCCTCCAAACATGTTAATAGAGAATTGTCCAATTGGTAATTAGCCTTAGGTGCTAGGTTACCTTGTGTTAAGTGCATCTGCTCAGTTCTAGCCCTTTACAGGAAAGCCTTTGATATTGGGAAAGACTGAAGGCAAAAGGAGAAAGGGATGGCAGAAGATGAGGTGGATAGAGAGTATCATGAAAACAAAAAACATGAGCTTAGACAATTTGGCGAGATAATGGAGGATGGAAAAAGTCATAGAAAAGGCCTAGCTATGTATGGCCCATTGGCCATGAAAAGTAGAACAAAATTGAATGGCTAAACAACACATCTCTTCTATAAAAATGAACAGATTTTGTAGATAACAACAGATGGGGATCCCATCTTCCTTGATATACTGGGCACCACATTTTCCCTTAGGCTACACATTGACCTTAGGTCATCTTTCTGTGGAACTCACTTGTACTTCAATATCACCATCAATA
This sequence comes from Sminthopsis crassicaudata, assembly GCF_048593235.1. NCBI lineage: Eukaryota > Metazoa > Chordata > Mammalia > Dasyuromorphia > Dasyuridae > Sminthopsis > Sminthopsis crassicaudata. The sequence continues at coordinate 77,919,739 of NC_133619.1, read as the reverse complement.
AAGGATCTTTGAGTCAAATTACTTTTGATTTATTTGCAGATAAGTTTCCAAAGTCAGCAGAAAACATCCATGCTCTAAGCATTAAAGAATAATGATTTTGATTACAAAGGATTCTGTAATCCCAGAGTTATTTCTGTATTAGTGTGTCAGAGGAGTAACTTTCTATACCTTAATGGCACTAGTACTATGTCCATTTACAAAATAAAGGTTCTCTGATGGGAACCTCATCTTGAAGCACTCTGGTGCTGGCCATTTACAAATTAAAAGTTCTCTGATGGGGACCTCTTCTTGAAATTCTCTGGTCTTGGCCACTTATAAGATAAAGGTTCTCTGATGGGGACTTCTTCTTGAAACACCCTGGTCCTGTTATCATGATCATGGCAAATGCTAGACTCTGTACAAGGAGATCCCAGTCTACAGCTATATTGCTAAGAATGATGCTTGGATAGATGACAAACAGGGGATCTTTGGCCAGGTTAAAAAAAAAAAAAAAGTATGACCATCTCAAAAGTCACGGAACACTTTAGTCCAACAAGAAAATTGCCATTGCTAACTGGATAACTCCCATGAATTATTTTAGTCTTATTTTTTCTCTTACCCATCAAGCCATTCCTTCTCTATCAGGGGAGAGAGAGCACCTTCTTCCACCTCTCCCAATCCCATCTATTCTCATAATTGTAACCTTTATTATTCTTACTTGCTACAATTCTCTTTGACTTCTACAAGTCAGGCAGATCTATAGAGTTAAGTATATGATTATAAAATGAAAAACTAAATGACCAAAAAAATAAAAGAAAAAGAAAAAGAAAGAAAAATGACAGAGGTTGTATTGGATGACCTTGGAAGAGAACTTTGAGACCATTTAGTCCAACCCTGAAACTTTAAACATAAGGAAAATGAGACAGAGAAGCTTCTCTAATGTCACACAGCCCCAAAATGATAGAAGCAGGATTTGAATGTTTGTCCTCTAATTCAGTATCTAGGACTCATTCCAGGATGTCTGATTCTACCAGACTATATGCTCCCCTGCCCAACAGAATAAATCAGTTACTTTTTGTTTTTCCTAAGAAATCCCCTCTGGTCCTTAAATCAGGCAGTTAATAAATATTTATTTAGCTCCCACTCAGTGCCAGGCATTGTGCTAAGTGCTGAGGATACAAAGAAAAGCAAAAGACAGTCCCTTCTCTTGAAAAGCTCAAAGGGGAAAAATCACATGTAAACAACTATGTACAAACATAATTTTCTCTCTAGTCCAACTTTTGAAAAATGAAATAAAATAAAAACCACTAGGTCAAAAATCAGAAACCTTTTGATCAGAATGCTTTCTGCCTGAAACAAGCAGACTGCAATCTTGTGGGGGCAGCTAGCACTCTGACAGTGTTTCCTATGAGACATTGATTCATTGAACATCACTGCCACTACTGGTGGTGGAGATGAGCCATTTGGGAAGCTGAGTGAGAGACAGCTGTCTTAAAGTGGGGGGTGCATTTGTAGAACTTTGACAGCAAGCAAGTTTTTCTTCTCCTTTCCTTTTCAATCTGGAAAATTGCAGGCAATGAGTATGTGTAGAATTAAAGCCAGGAGGAATGTCGGAACAGAGGCTCTAATCTTAGGATCACTCAAGACTGACAAGTCAGCCGCTACTTAGCATGTTGAAGTCATTTGTCTAGCTGAGGGGTGTTGGTTTTCTCTGGTTTATTTCAGTGGTGGAACTGTTGGGATTTAGGGGGAGCTATTTGGGTCCTAATATCAGAGCCTCTCCTGTATTATCATTGATTCATAACAGATCCATGATGCCTGGGAAGTCTGGCAATTCTATTTACTCATGAACAAGAATTTTCTCTCTCCCTTCCTGTCTCCCCCCCCCCCATCTCCCACCCCCACCATTTCATAACCCCATGGTAGATGGAAATGAAAAGCAAAATGTAAAATATACTGGCAACAAAGACAGAAGGCCAGAAAGCCCAAGTAGAAACCAGGTGCAGTCTCTACAGTATGGCTGCTTACTGTCTTTCAAACAGATGTCACCCTCTCCCTTTCTCTCCCCCCCCCACCCCACTAATTCTCTTTGTATGGTGGAGGCAGAGGGTTCCAGAATGGGAGACAATAGGCATTAATATCCATTGGAATGACAGCTGTTTATGTCTTGCATAGCTCAGGACACGTGTCCTCTAGAGAAAATGATTAGCTGTGAAACACTCCAGCAGAATATGATATGGGGACGATCTGGAGAGAAGGGCAATGCAGACATGGTATAAGAGGAGGCAGGGTGGAAAGAAATCTAGCCTTTCTAGAGGTTGCCCCAGAGCAAAGCAAGTCAGCAAGCAAATAGAGAAGTAAATAAATAGATAAATAAATAAATAAGGAGATGCAATTAGGGCTAAGGCATACTATTGCTCCTACTCATAATGTGGTGGATTTGTATAGTCTACTCCGGGAAAACTTACCTACCTCACTGGGGTGTTGTGTGGATTAATTAATGTTTATAAAGTACTTCGAATTCTACCAAAGAAAGGCACCTTGTGGATGCAAATTATTATCATTATATAGTGCCTTTCATCCCAGGATCTCAAAGTGCTTTCCTAACAATTAATTAAGCCTCACTACACCCTTGTGAGGCAGGGGAGCCTCCTTCTGCAGCCTCTGTACCCGGATTGCAGGTTCTAATGTTGAAGTCATCCTCCAGGAGGGAGAGAGATTCCACTAGCTGGACATCTCTAAGTCCTCTGTGATGTCTCGAATAGTGCCAGACAGTATAGCAGGTCAGTACCCATGGCCAGAAGGACTTGTTAGATTTTGTTTGGTCCCTAATTGTCAGGCTGGTGTGTGTGTGATTTTTCCCCTGTCAGGCAATGAGGTGCTTGTCAGGTAATGTCCAATTAGTAGATATAATGAGTTACAGTAACATCACTACAACTTTAATTTGAATTCCTTAACAATTATAGAAGAGATTGTGTTCTTGCCCTACTCACATTTTTCCCGTAATTTCTTTTTATTTAAATAATAGCTTTTTATTTTCAAAATATATGCAAAGAGAGTTTTCGACATTCACCTTTGCAAAACTTTGTATTCCAATTTTTTTCTCTGTTTTCTCCCCTCCCCTGGCAGTAATTTTCTTCTATATATTTATCATGCTTCACAAGAAAAATAGATCAAAAGGGAGGGGGAGAGAAAGAAAATAAAAAGCAAGAAAGCAACAACAAAAAAAAGGTAAAAATACTATGCTGTCATCCACACTCAGTTTCCACAGTCCTCTCTCTGGATGCAGATGGCTCTCTCCATCACAAGTCCATTGGAACTGGCCTGAATCATCTCATTGTTGAAAAGAGCCACACCCATCAGAATTAATCATCATATAATCTTCTTGTTGCTATGTATAGTGATCTCCTGGTTCTGCTCATCTCATTCAGCATCAGTTCATGTAAGTCTCTCCAGGCCTCTCTGTATTCATCCTGCTGATCATTTTTTACAGAACAATAATATTCCATAACATTCATATACCACAATTTATTCAGCCTCTCCCCAACTGATGAGCATCCACTACAGTTTCCACTTCCTTGCCACTACAAAAAGGGCTGCATTTATTGCATATGTTGGTCCCTTTGCCTTTTTTATGATCTCTTTGGGATACGGGTTCAGTAGAAATATTGCTGGATCAAAGGGCATGAACAGTTTGATAGCCCTTTGGACATAGTTCCAAATTTGCTCTCCAGAATGGTTGGATCAGTTCACAACTCCACCAACAATTTATTAGGGTCCCAGTTTTTCCATATCTTCTCCAACATTTATCATTATCTTTTCCTGTCACTTAGCTAATCTGAGAAGAGAGTACCCACTCCCATTTTCCAAGTTAACTTAAATTTAATGATATTTTATGTATGTATTTATTTGCTCATTTTATCATTTTCATTTATTTATTGTTTTGTCCATTCATTTATTTATTATTTTGTTTATTTATTTATTGAGTTTGGGTCTCTCTGACTAAAGGAATTAAGACTTAGAAATTCCCTTTTGTGATAAAAATCACAACCCATCCATAACTCCCCATTCTTTATAACTATTATCTAGGTTTTCCTGTAAGTTCACCCCAAGGGGTCCATTTTCTCCTGACATCTCAGGCTATCAATATAGTCTTGCACACAATAGATGATGAATAAATGCTTGTTGAGTTTAAATTTTCACCTACATACACTGGAAAACCAAGTAAATTTATGTGTTTTTTTTTTAAACTGAGTTTCTTTTTTAAAAAAATGATTCATTGTGCAAATATGTACTAAGCATCTGCTATATGCAATTGCACTCTATTAGGTATGTTCTCAGCTTTAAGGCACCATGTAATTATGTCCCTTGCCATGACTGTTATCAATGACCATCACCAACCCTGATAAAGACCTCTGAAGGGCTCTAAGCTTCTCCCAATCATTAGGCATAACTTACTGCTGAAAACCAGAGATAAATGACTCCCCTTTGGGAGGTGAGGAATTTTTTTAGAGTCATAAAAGATAGTGTTTGCAAATGGTCCATTTATTCTATCCTCTGTGATAGGCGAAACAAATGACTTCAGTAATCTTCCCAGAACAGCTGAGAGGTAGGTAGAAAGAGTAATTTTGGGTGTCCTCATTTTTTCAAAGGTTAGATTCTTAACCAAGTTCAAATAGCAACTCATGGGCAGAGTAAAAGTTCTCTGGGCTCTCTCTCTTCTTGTTCTGAGACTCATGACTTTATACATCCTTGCCAACTTCTAAAAATCATTAGAATTTCAATGGCTTTTAGTCTGCTATGTCTACAATTTTAGGGATGAGCAAATGTTGGCTGGACTGTTTTGATTAAGTTGTCTAGTTAAGTCAGTCAAAACTAGTCATTAGATTGGAATATATATATAAATCTATATATCTATACTATACATATGTATAGATAGATAGATAAGTATATATAGAGATATATATAAATAGATATAGATATATATATCTATATCTATTTATATATATCTATCTAGATATATATGTATATAGATATAGATATATATAAATAGATTATATATATCCCTTCAAGAGGATGATCAACAGTATCAATCTCATAGCATCTGCCAGGGAATATTATGGTCCCAAGGGAAAACTGTGAGACCAGAACTCAGAGGTCCTGGGTTTGAATTCTTCCCCTAAGCCTCTGTTTTTTTCATCTATAACAGGAATAATAATATCTTCATTTTCTATCTTAGAAGGAAGATAAAGTGAGATAAGATCTATGAGAAGATGATACAAATTGTTAAAGTCTACAGAAAAGTAAAGTCTAATTTTGAGTTTCATAGAAAATTAGAAGTGACAATTGCTAGTGAATTCTTATAGAAACGGGGGTAGTGGAAATAGAAAAAGCCCTTAGTTCTTCAATTATGAATCACAGAGATCTTCAATTATGTTTCCTTTGGAATGTCTATAATTGCTTTTTTTCCCCACTTCGTTACCTTTGTGAACATTTGTTTTCCTTATCATGCACCTGAAAGAATGCCGACAGTCTCTCTATTTTGGGGACATGAAATTTTACCTCCTCCAATTCTGTTTGCCAAAGTCCTTCTGATCTTAATTTTCATCTTTTTGTATACATGAGAAATTTGAGTCCTCATAAGATTCATAGTGGGTGAAAATGTTTCTCACGGTAAGTCAAATTTATATGTTCTCTGATGTATCTCCCAAGGTAACTTCTGACCTTGGTTTATGGAGTTTCAAAATTTGTTCAACTTGTTAACAAGTCTGAGAGTGTTTACAGAGCAGAGATGAGTCAAATGGGGACCGTGAACAGATGGAGAAGGGCCAACTGTTCTGCTTGAACTGATTTCCCATATCTGAATGCATCAAGATTTGGCAGTCTATACTGTAGTTAACTCACCCACATGCCATAAGACTGATAGGATTTATTGCTTTACTCCCTTCTTCTGTCATTACGTAGGCAGTCCCAGTGACGCCAGCTATTCAAAAAGAGGGGGACTCTAGAAGAATGTGAATTAGGGAGAGTCCAAAATTCTGATTCAAGTTATAATTCCTTCCCAATGCTCTATCATCACCTCCCCACCCTCCCTCCATCACCCATTCGATGGTCTGTGGTAATTCATCTATATCATATATGAAATGAACAATCTGGAATATTAAATTCTACTTGTTTAGAGTTCTAGTTCCATTAATTGAAATGGAAGTAGAGGGGGGGAATAAGGATTATTCAGGATTCTACAAACTTTTTGAAACAATAAATGGTAGTTAATGCTGAAATTAACTATATCATCTGTCACCCAGGGAAATCATGGTTCTCTCCTATGCATCCTGCCAACCTGCCTTATTATCACAGTTTTTTATTGGACCTAAAAGGATTTTGGGACTAAGATTCAGGACTTTAAAATTTTTTGATATATTTTATTTTTAATCATCAAGATTTTTCCAGGTATATTTTCTTCTCCAAGAGAGCTATTTCACATAACAAATAACATTTTTAAAGAAAGAAAAAGAGAAAAAATAGCAAAATCTATCAATACATCAAGAAAGTCTGAAAATCTATGTGATGTATTGTACCAAAGAACATCACATATCTGCAAAGGAGTGTGGTAAAGATTTTTTTCTCCTTTCTCTTATTTGAGAACATGTTTGTTTTTCATAATTTTGAAGCTTAATCCTTTGGATAATATGAATGTGAGGAAATATACTTTATATGAGAAATCCATGCTTTTTTTCTTTTCTTTTTTTTTAATTATAGATTTTTATTTATAAGATATATGCATGGGCAATTTTGCAGCATTAACAATTGCAAAACCTTTTGTTCCAACTTTTCTCCTCCTCCCCCCCCCAAATGGCAGGTTGACAATACATGTTAAATATGTTAAAGTATAAGTTAAATACAATATATGTATACATGTCCAAACAGTTGTTTTGCTGTACAAAAAGAACCGGACTTTGAAACAGTGTACAATTAGCCTGTGAAGGAAATCCAAAATGCAGGTGGACAAAATTAGAGGGATTGGGAATTCTATGTAGTGGTTCATAGTCATCTCCCAGAGTTCTTTCGCTGGGTGTAGCTGGTTCAGTTCATTACTGCTCTATTGGAACTGATTTGGTTCATCTCATTGTTGAAGAAGGCCATGTCCGTCAGAATTGATCCTCATACAGTATTGTTGTTGCTGTTTATAATGATCTCCTGGTCCTGCTCATTTTACTCAGCATCAGTTCATGTAAGTCTCTCCAGACCTCTCTGAAACCATCCTATTGGTCATTTCTTACAGAACAATAATATTCCATAACATTCATATAACACAATTTATTCAGCCATTCTCCCATTGATGGGTATCTATTCAGTTTCCAGTTCCTAACCACTACAAAAAGGGCTGCCACAAACGTTTTTGCACACGTGGGTCCCTTTCCCTCCTTTAAGATCTCTTTGGGATATAAGCCCAGTAGTAACATTGCTGGATCAAAGGGTAAGCACAGTTGGATAACTTTTTGAGCATAGTTCCAAATTGCTCTCCAGAATGGTTGGATGTATTCATAATTCCACCAACAATGTATCAGTGTCCCTGTTTTCCCATGAGAAATCCATGCTTTTGCCCAGGTGATATAATCTGGTTAAGGGATGGGGGGAAAGAGAGGCAGAATTATTTATAATAACTGGTAAAACTAACCAAGATACCAAAGCAATTTTAACAAACCCAGTATTTATCCTTATTGACCCACTGATGATCAGCATATTCAAAGGTAGCACTAGTTTGCTTTCTCAATGGGTGTTATCTTAAGGTGTCATCTTACCCTTAATGTCCACAACCCACTTAAATGTTGCTTGTGGTTCTAAGCAGTGTCTCCCAAGGCTATAATAAACAACAGGGCTACAGAATAATGGGTGACAATCAGGACACATGTATTCTCAGTTATTATTTAAATGCTCACTAGATCCACTTGTTGTCCTTCATTTTTGAAGATGACCATAATGATATCACTATGTTAGAATTGAGTTACAGGGTGTCCGACTATAGCTGATCAGATCAATATGAGCTCAGAATGCTCTTCCACAGGTCAGACACAATAGTCCCCATGAACATTTGGGGTGGATTCTCTAATTTTGCATATTTCACATTTCTTTTGGGCTAATTCAATTATGTTTTGCTCATAGAACCTAGTACCTTTTCTGATGAGGATACTCCATGCTGGGCAGTCTTGTGCCAGTGTCTCCCATGTCATAAAATTGATTCTGAGGTTCTTAAGAGATACCTTGAGAGTTGTCTTTGTATCATTTTTTATGACTATCTTGTTTTGTGTGAGTTCTTCACAAAATAATTTTTTTTTGGCAAGAATACATTTGGCATTTGAACAATGTGGCCAGCCCAATGGAGTTGTGCTGTCTGCAGTAGAGTTGGAACACTTGGCAGTTTAGTTTGAGAAAGGACCTCAGTGTCTGGTACCTTATCCTGCCAGATGATCTTCAAAATCTTTCTAAGACAATTCAAATGGAAGCGATTCAGTTTCCTGGAATGGTGCTGGTAAACTGTCCAAGTTTCAAAAGCATACAACCATCAGCACAATGACTTTGCAGAACTACTTTTATAATATCAACAAATCTCACATTTAGACCAGCCGAATGTGGGGCTCTGTCCCTATTCCCTGAAACCAGACTTAAAAGGCAAAGCATAAAGAAAAGTAACCATATTGTGGACCGTCTATTGTCTTACTAGTAAACTTCTTACAAATAATAGGAGAATGTAAAATAATCAATGATAATTAATTCATTAAGATCCTACTTTTCTTAGGGTTTACCTGAACTTAGGATATTGCTTTATGGGATAGAGAGGTGGTTTTTTGTCTCTGTTAACTCTTATTTAAATTTCTGATATTGAAAGTAGCATTTTAGGTACTTGGAATGATTGACAAATAGATACACAGACATACAGAAAGGTAGACAGATAATGTTAGAGAGACAGAGAGAAAAAAAAAAAAGATGGAGAGAGGGAGGGAAGGAAGAAGACCAAGATCAAAAGAGAGCAAAAGCAAGAACAAGGCCATGCATTAGAGAGAAAGAGAGAGAAAGAAAGAGAGTGAGAGAAAGAGATAGAGATTAAGTGGCCTCTGGATGAAATGGGAGATCTTGGACTTTTTTAAGCTAAGGTTTTTAACAGGTCTCAAAGTCAATCAAATAGATTGCTTCTAGTCATGTAAAACTATTCCCATAATAATTAGAGAAGATTTTAGGACCTTTCCTCATGTATTCTGGATAAAAACTCCATTCCTCATTCAACTAAAATTGCTGAAATGTACTCCATTTTACCTATAATTTAAATATGTGTGTGTGTATATGTGTGTGTGTGTGTGTGTGTGTGTGTGTGTGTGTGTGTGTGTGTGTGAGAGAGAGAGAGAGAGAGAGAGAGAGAGAGAGAGAGAGAGAGAGAGAGAGAGAGAGAGAGAGAGAAAGTCCATATGTATGAACCTGAGAATATGTAAATAGGTGTACTTATCTGTGAACAACCAGCTGGGTCCAGCCTAATTATTTTAAATCATTCAAATCTCACTGCTGTGCCTTTGAAGAGTTAAAATGTCATGTCACCTTTGACTTTCTGTAGAATTTGAAATTCTAGAACTGGATGAGCCTTTTAAAGGTCATCTGGCCCAATGCACTTTATAGATTAAAACAAACAAACAAACAACTGAGGCACAATATGAAAAGATTTATCCAAGGTTATATGACTGGTTATGAGAATTTATGTCAAGTCTCTTAACTTTTCATGTAGGCTCCTTTTGCCTCCTCCAAGCTAAATGGAGTCTTTGAAAAGTAAACTCATAAGAAAACTTTTGGGGGCTTTATTCAGTTTTTAAGAACTTTCTCTAGTGATATTCCAAGGCACAGGAAAATATAAGTTCCAGGAGGTCAAGGACTTGTATCATATTACTCTTGTGGTTTGTCTGTTTGTAATGAGTATTTAATAAATAAATATTAAATAAAAATAGATTAGCTACCTTTCTATTTTTTAAAAGCTTTTTATTTTCAAAACATATGCATGGATAATTTTTCAACATTGACCTTTTCATAGCCTTGTGTTTTAGATTTTCCCCTCCTTCCCCTACCCCCTCCTCTAGATGGCAAGCAATCCCATATATGTTGTGCATGCTGAAATATATATTAAATCCAATATGTATAAACATTTATACAATTCTCTTGCTGAACGATAAAAATCAGATCAAAAAGGAAAGTAAATGAGTAAGAAAACAAAATGCAAGTGAATAACAACAAAAAGAGTGAAGCTCTCCATTTTGTATGAGATTTTTCAGTTTAGTTCAAATCAGAATGAATGGCTGATTTTGACAAATAGATACACAGACATACAGAGAGATAGATGGATAATGTTAGAGAGACAGAGAAAGAAAAAAAGATGGAGAGAGAGGGAGGGAAGGAAGAAGACCAAGATCAGAAGAGAGCAAGAAAGCAAAAGTGAGAGCAAAAACGAAGTCATGCATTAGAAAGCAAGAGAGAGCAAGAGAGAGAGTGATTTGACTTTTTCTACATTTGGGCTTTTACAGGTATACTTTATCATACCCCTGTTTTAGATCAATGATTATTTTGCTGTGTACTCACATGGCTGGATTAATATCACAGAATCCTGGAAATGGGTAACTATTTCCTTGAATGGGTAGCACCCTGCTGCTCTGAACAGTAGACACTTCATAAATGTGCTGGCCCATATGTTGAAGATGATTGGGACTGGTTTTACCTGTTGTAGGATAATCAAATTTTGTCAGTATCTCAATGAGAACTTTTGGGTTTCAAAAGCATATCTTAGCTGCTATCTTATTCTGGGACTTCTCTCAGTGCCTAGAAATTCCTCATCATGGAACATTTTGTTTGTTTGTTTTTGTTATTGTTTTCCTTAGAGACTGTAACTTACAGAATATTTTGTGTCACATCAATGGAAAAATTGATTTTATTCAGGTTTATTATCTATGTGAAAATAACATCTGTTTGTACTGTGTGTCCAATAGTACAAGTGTTTTGGGGGGGGTTGTTTTGTTTTGTTTTTTTTTCATTTTTTTCTCTCCATGGAACAGTTAACTATCTCTGCAGCCTTCTGACCATGGAATATACTTCTAACAGACCAGCTGCCTTCTCCCAATGGTGAGATCTTCTTGGAGTCTTTATTTTGTTGAGGGGCCCAGAATGGCCAGCTTCATTTTCTTCCTGGATCTGCTTCTGATTTCTGAACTTTAAAACATCATGACTACAAGAAAGAAGAAGGGTGAGAGAGAAAGGCAGAAGTGTGGAATGACACAAAGAAGGAAGGGAAACAGGGAGGGAGGAAAGAAAAAAGGGAGGAAGAAAGAAAGGAAGAAAGGAAGGAAGGAAGAAAGGAAGAAAGGAAAGAAGGAAGAAAGGAAAGAAAGAAGGAAGGAAGGAAGGAAGAAAGGAAGGAAGAAAGGAAGGAAGGAAGGAAGGAAGAGGGAGGGAGGGAGGAAAGGAAGAAAAAACAGATTAAAAAAAAAAGCCATTCTCTGCCTGACTTCTTACCTTGCCTTAATCACTATATGGATATTGCCTCAATCAAACTGAGACTTCTTAAAAGACCTTAGCTTAAAAAGGCCAACATCTTTCAATGTATCCCAGGCCATCTTTGTTGTATCTGGATCCAGATAGCTCTGGAGGAAAGAGTGTGACTTTGCACAGCCCTCCCTCATTTAAATTCAATTTATTTGAAAGTCTCTTCCCTTTGTCACGGTCCTCTTCCTTCCAAGAACGGAGGATAAACAACAACTCCACTCTTAGATCCTTTTTGTATTTTCCCTCATCAGAATGTAAACTCCTTGAAGTCAGGACTGCTTTTCTTTTATTCTGGTATTTGTATCCCAGTGCTTAGCACAATTCCTGCCTGGCACATAGTGAGCATTTAATGAATGCATTTTTCCTTCCTTTATTCCCAATTAAGCAACAGTGGAAGAGATCTGTTGTAGGATTTCCTTTTGGAGTGAATAGTCAATCAATCAATCAACAAGCATTTATTAAAAGGTACCTGCCATGTTTGACATCTCTTGGATTACTTGCTGTCTAAGGGAGAGGGTGGGGGAAAGGGAGGAAGAAAAAAATGGAAACACAAGGTTTTGAAAAGATGAATGCTGAAAATTATCTATGGCATTATGTTTTGAAAATAAAAAGCTTTTTAAAAAAATAAATAAAAGTTACAAGCCAGGCATCTTGCTAGGTACTAAGAATACAAATACAAAGTGAAACACTGCCTGCCCTCAAGAAGCTTGCAGTAGGAGGTATGATCTGTTACATAAGCATATATAAAACAAATACAAAGAAAATAAACACAAATAAGCTAGTTAAACATAAGGTAGTTTAAGAGGAGGGTACTGATAATTTGAAAGATCACAGAAGCTTTCCTACAGAAAGTAGTGCTTGAGATATATCTTGAAGGAGAAGAGAGGATCTGTGTGGTACAGGATTGTAAAATGGTGAATACATAATCATGGAAATGGGAGATGGCTCTTGAACTTGATACCATGATCTACTTGATCTATTCCTCCAAGCAACTGGTATTTTCCTGTGACCACTGGAAGAAAGGGAAGGCTAGGGTGGGGTCATGAATAACATCAATGAATGACCTTCTTCTCGAGAAAGCTGTATATTTCACAATTTTTTTTATTTAAAAAAAAACAGAATAAGAAAAAAGAAAAACAGAAAAGGAATACAAAACAAAATGAAACAAAACAAAAGAGAACATTGTCATGTACCTAGCAGAACATCAGGGAGGATTCAAAATATATAATGACAAATTACCAGCTCAAGAAAGTATAAATATTAGTAGAAGAAATTATATTCATGAATGTTCATCTTTTCTTTACTTCCTTGTAAATTGTTCTTTTGTTCTCTGCTGCAAATGTTTTATACTTTATTCTTTTCTCCCCTTTTCATCCCCTCACCCCCAAGCGGGCTAGTAGTTAAGAAAGGATATATTTATGTATATACATACACACACACACACCCCTACATACACACACATATATCTTTCATGTTGACTCTTTGCTTTACTTCTGCTCCTGAACTAGCTTTGCTATTACTTAACTTTCCTCCACCCATAGATACCTCCTTTCTTTCCACATCCTTTGCTTTCTTGTCTGCTCATCCCTCTCCCTTTATTTCTTTATAGATTTTGGAGAGTGCTATACACTTCATGGTATATATATATATATATGTGTGTGTGTGTGTGTGTGTGTGTGTGTGTGTGTGTGTGTGTGTGTGTGTGTAATATTGCCTATTTAACTCATTCCTGTTCTGAGTAAGTTTTCAGAACTATCAGCTCTCCACCCCCATCTAATGCCTCTGGGTCTGTTCTTTCTCTGCACCTCATTTGTATGACATAATTACTATTTTTATCTTAACTCTGCCCCAATCTTTCTTTTGAGCTGCCCTATTGTTACAATCCTGGGGTGGGAGGGATGGTACCTCTCTCTTCATTTCAGCTCTCCCGTCAGAGCAGGAACCCCAACTCAAGAGCTCCATTCTCCAGCAAGTGCCCACAGCTCGCAGCATCCCTATCCTGTTGCCTCTATACTCAAGGGTGATTGCTCCTTCACACCCAGGGCTGCATCCCTGCAGCACAGCTGGGTCTAGCATTCCTAATCAGCTGAGATTCCCTAGTCCTCCCAGACTCAGACCCCCAACTCCTCACGAAATTTACAATTTGTAAAAGGCAAAAAGACCTTTTCTATAATACCTTTATGGATTACAGAAATTAATTATGCCACTGACTCTTCCTATCCATCAGTTCCAGCTTCCTAGCTCCTCCCCCAACATATGCATATATTATATGTATATATATATATATGTATATATATTATATACAAGCATATGCATGCATGCAAATATGTGCATGAAAAATTTATATATGTACATACATATATAAAGATCCTGGAAAATCTTCATGGAAACTGACAAATGCTCTTATTGTATTTATCCCAAATGTCATTTTTATCAGCTTTCCTGGATATGGGATTTATCTTCACACATTACCTTTGAACAGAAGGGATCAAAATACAAATGCTACTGTGACAAGAAATCCATGGGGTAAGTATTTTTAAAATAGCAGTTGTAAAAGGCTTTTGTTTCTTCTCATCATGATGCTGCAGAAAACCTCTAAATACAGCTTTGCAGTTGTTTAACTGAAAGCTGCCACTTATGTCTCTGTGTCTCTGGGACTTGTGCCTCTTAGAGTGACAGGCACAGGTACAATCAGCTACCTTTAAGGGAAAAAAAACCATGTAGCACAACTTCAGGAACATGTCATTAATGAAATGATTCCAACAATGATCCAAAAAAAAAAAAGGGAAAATGAGCTACTAAATCCCATACTTAGAGAAAGAAAGGCACTGAGTGAATTCACATTGGATGAGTTCCATGAGTGGCAACACTAGGTAAAAAAGTCAGCCTAAATCCAATTTCCTTTAACAGTGCCATTAAAATAATCATGAAAATCATCACCATCATCATTATAATCAGAGAACATGTGCTGTCATATTCTGTTGTTGTAACTTTCTATTCATTGTACTTTTCATATCTTGGCCAAGACTCAGTTTTAGTATCATACCCATATCCATGTGAGAAGCAGTTATAGGAAAATCAAAATTACATAATAGATACATTTGGGAATGATGGTTTGCTTCTATATTACTGGAGGGGTTCCTCCAAATAGCAAACTCATTCAGTTTATTTTTCTGTAATTTAATTTATTTATAGAAATGTGGTCCCCATAGATCTTTTGGGGAATGTGTACTCTCACTGAAGTTTTTAAATATCTGTGTTGATTGCATTCAAAAGACATACCTTCACCTTGCTGTGAAGGGAAGCTCCATTATGATCTTAGACCTCTTTTTGGAGGGTAAAAAAAAATCACAGATGATTTCACGCAGAATTTCAGAGTGGGAAGAAATCTCAGTGAAGTGTGTGTGGTCCCTGATGGTTCTATTTGACATCCTAGCCTCTAAGTCAATTTGCCTAGCCATGGATTTTCAGGCAATTAAGGAAATGAACTTGAAAATTAACTCATGGGCATATGCTTTTGACTATAAGCTAGGTCCATTGACTCTCTCTTTCTTTAAGGATGATGTATCATTGATTGCTCAATAGGGTTTTCTTGGTCTGTTTCTCCCATCCCACTGGACTGCAGCAAGAGTTCCAGGCGAAAAAAGATGAAAAAATTGGGTCATCTATTTCTAATCAAATTTATATTTTTTTCAAAAAATGTTTGGTGGCTAAGAATTCTACTACTTTTAGCTTCAGCTAAAGGAGATTTTATATTAAAGTTAGACTTTTAAGGTTCTAGATCAGGTGAGTAAGGCACAAAACCCAGCTGAGCAGGGAGATTTCTGAGGTCCCTCGATTAACTAGGCCCTTAAAGACCAGAAAGAGAAAATTTTACAGACAAATTTTCCTTTTCCTTTGAACAGTCTAAAGGTTTATTGAATTACTGCTAAAATCAGGCAGAAAGCAATTTGGTGAGGAATATTTCAGACCCTTTCCATCATAAGTCCTTCTCAGAAAATTCAAAGAAAAGGCAAGTTCAGGCATGACAAGGAGAAAAGGGACAATGTGTAATGGGGTTGAGTGGCTAATCTTGGATTAAAAAAAAAAATTATTTACTTCTTAAAATTGTGGTGTATGAGTTCCTTGATGTGTCCTACTGTAGATTTTGTTATTTATCCTGACAGATGAAGCTTAAAAAAAAAAAACCCTCAGTCTTATTAAGTAATTACTTTGAGGGTGGCGTAAGGTGCTCAGAGCTGTGGTTTCATCTGTGTAGGGAATTCAGGATGTGGAAACTGCCTTCACCTAAGGCAATAGACAATTGACATAATATAATATGTTCAAAGAGAGTTCATGTTCATTTGTTTCAGACTTGTTCTATTCTTTGTTACTCCATTTGGGGGTTTCTTGGCAAAGATACTGGAGTGGTTAGCTTAGTGGTTACTTTTCCAGTTAATTTTACAAATGAGGAAACTGAGGCAGAGTTAAGTGACATGCCCAGGATCATACAGCTAGGAAGTATCTGAGGCCAGATTTGAACTGGTCTTCTTACCTCTACAACTGGCACTTTAGGACCCCACTGTCCTTCAAAGAGCTTCCTGAAGCATTAAGAGATTTAATTTTATCATCTGAGGGCTTAATTGTTGAGTCTGAAGGAGAATCTGAACCCCTCTTTTACTGATTCCAAGGCTAACTACCTTCTGTCAATTTGCCTCTACTGTTACTTATTTAGCAATAGATATGTATTGGGAGAATGGCCCAACTGGGACCCAGTCCATCATGCAAGGGCAGTTTGCTCTGCCTAGTACCATCTATGGATGCTTGGGGAGGCTGCTTCTAGAAATTCATAATACACATTAAGGAAAAGATCTTGTTCCTGATTCATAATATGGACACGTAGTCTTAACAATTTTTTGTACTTTTATTCCCTTTGGGGAGAAAGACTTTCTAAGTGGCTACTGAGCAGGAACTTGTTCTACACACACATACACACAAATGCAATGATGAATAGACCTTCTCTGATGGCAGTGGAGGAAGATACTTAATTACTTTAAGTATCTAGTGCAGGCAGTGGGAAGGGCCAGCGGATTTGGTAACATAATATTTCCACCTTGGCCACTGTGTAACCTGTGGGTTACACACAGCTTTACTCTTTCTTCTGCCTCTTGTTATGTTTATCTTTTTGGAATATTGGAGACAGAAGGACCTTGTGAGCATTCAGAATTTAGAAAGAGCCAATGACGTAGAAACTGATATAGCCAAGGAGGAGATAGCACAACGTTCAGAACTGACCATCATGCCTCCAGATCAATAGTGAATAAACCTGCTAGAAAAGAGACTCAATGATCTGCAAACAAAAAAGCGAATTGTCTATTAGTTAAGCACCATTATTAGGAAGTGACCTTGGCGGGAGGAATGCTGGGAACAGCCACTTTAAATTTGAATCAACCTTCCCTAGAGACTGATGTAGTAGCTGGGGGAGTGTTCCCCAGTTAAGGACAAAATATGTTTGTATTTCTTTTCTTTCTATAACTGTTCAGTCAAAATTCTGTTGTAAAAGTTAATTGATGTTATTTGCTTATTGATGATAGTCTGAAAATGTTGTCTAGTTAAATTAAATTGTTGTTTAGTTGTTGTAGTCATATATAGTTTGTTATGACCCCATTTAGGTTTTTCCTGATAAAGATACTGGAGTTGTTTGCCATTTCTTTCTTTACAACTTTTGTCATAAAAGTTAATTAATTTACTTATTGATGATATTATGAAGATGTTACCTAATTAAATGATACTGTTTAGTTGTTTTAGTTATATATAGTTTATTATTACTTCATTTAGAATTTTCCTGGTAAAGATGCTGGAGTTATTTGCCATTTCTTTCTCATTTGGCAGATGAGGAAACTGAGACAAACTGAGTTAAGTGATTTGCCCAAGATCATACAACTAATAAAATGTATGAGGCTAAATTTGAAATCAGGTCTTTCTGACACCAGGCCTGATTGTTCTATCCACTTTGCTATTAGCTGCTCCTAAATAATACTAAAGAAATATTAACTAGCATTAGCAAATGAAATTAGGGCACTAATTACTGGAGATTAGCACTAAGGAGACACACACTAGAATGGGGTCTCAGAATAATAGTAGTAGGGAGAACTATCCCTAACCCCTAAGAGGGTTACTATTTGGTTGTTTCAGGCTTGTCTAATGACAACTTTGGGGGCTTTTCTTGGCAGAGATACTGGAGTGCTTTGCTATTTCCTTCTCATTTTACAGATGAGGGGACTGAGGCAAATAGGGTTAAATGGCTTGCCCAGAATCACACAGCTAGAAAATGTCTAAGGCCAGTTTTGAACTCAGGAAAATGTCTTCTATCTACTGTGCCCTCTGGCTACTCCAGAAAGCAACATAGTTTTGCTCCAAGAACTTGACCTGCCAGTTATAGTGAAAATTAGGAGATCATGTTACAAATACATTTAAATAAAATACATTAGATCCTTATTCTAATATGGCCCTAGAATCATAGTTTGACAGATGGATCATCTAATCTAATACCTTCATTTTGTAGCATATGAAACAGAGTTCCAGAAAAGAGGGATGGAATTATATCAGAGGAGAAAGCTCTTGACCCGTCTCACTGCTAGTTAGTGACTGAATTGGGACTAGAGACCAAAAGTCTTACCCTGGACAGCTCTGCCTCCCTCTATCATATAAGATCCCTTTAGAAGTGAAGCCACCATAACTCTGGAAAGAGAGGGTTTGGGACTTCAGTTCTAATATTTTCTTGGGTAGATCCTGAGTTGGACCCATTTGATTGCAAATCCCATTTTAAAGAGAATGATATTGTAGTAATATTCCAAAACAATAACAAGATTAAATAGAATGCAAGTGTGATGCCACATTTTTAAAAATGAGACTGCTGAAATACAGAAAAATTAAATGAATTAAATAAAATCATGAAGAAAATCAATATAATAACCAAGACTAGATTCCAGGTCTGCTGACTCTTAATTTAAGATTCTTAAGTTCACTTCGTTATGTAGTTTCATTGTTAAGGTTAAGGATTAAGATCCTTCCTGTTATTAGACTGAATTTTCCCAAGATACATTTTCTAGTCAGGCGCAAAACTTCTATTTTCCCAGGATAGGGGGAAACTGAGTAGCAGGAGGATTTATCCTATTAGCGGTAATGGAGTCACACAGGTATAGCAAGTGGAAAATATGCTGCCAAGTGTGTTCGGAAAGATTAAAAGCTACTTTGGGGGGGCTTAACTGTGACCAAATGAAGCATCTAAAAAACACATTTGTTCACTAGTTCCTTGCTGAGTTCTAACAAGGGAAGAGGCAGCCACAGTCCAACAAGTTTGTAACTAAAGCTGTGGGAGAGTTATTTAAGGCGAACAAAATTGCTCCCTTAAGAAGTTTTGGCTTTTGTCAAGTTTCAGGTAAAAATTAAAACATTTCTTAGAGTTTGCCATATGCCCTCTAAGAACACATTTCAAAGAAGTGAGGACAGAAGAAGGAAATTCAGAGAGGGAAATGAGAGTTATACTTAATACATGTTGAGGGGTTTGTTTTTTTTTTTGTCATTGATATCTTCTATTTTTATATCACCTAAATTTCTCAATGTATATCCCTCCTCCTAGCCCCTTCCTAAGAGCCATCTTAAAACTGGTTTTAGGTCACAGAGGCCAATTCTGCAAAATAATCACAGTGGGGACAGCTATATGGCACAGTAGATAGAGCAATGGCCCTGGGAGTTCAAATCCAGCCTTAGACACTTAACATTTACTAGCTGTGTGACCTTGGGCAAGTCATTTAATTAATCCTAATTGCCTTGCAAAATACTAATAGTAATGATTCTCAATTTTTTGTTTACAGTATCTTTATACTATTAAAAATTATTGCAATATCTGTCCAAAGAATTTTTGTTCATATGGGTTATACTTATAGATAGTTACTATATTAGCAATAAAATCTAATTTTGAATTTGTAGATGCTCTGAAAGGGCTTCTGACATCCCCAAGATTCACTGAACCACACTTTTGAGAACTTCTAGCTTAGTCCCCTCTCTGGCTTACCAATACAATCTGTCGTTATTCCCCATGAACACAGAATCTCATCAAGATAAAGAAATATATCTTTATTTTTGAAAAGTGGTTTAGGCAGTGAGGGAATAGGAATTTAATTCCATTCAACAACCACTTACTAAGCACCTACTATGTGCCAAGCACTCCCCTAGGCATTGGGAATACAAAGACAAAACTGAAAAAATTCCTACCCTAAAGAAACTTAGATATTCTAGTTGGAGTAGCTCCATGGCTACTCAATACTATGTCCCTGGGGATAACTCTGCTGGGGTCCCTGGAAGCAAAGTCCGTCTTTAGATTCGGGCAATGGCCCCTACAAAGGTCTCATTTTGGAAGAATAGTTCTGACCAGTAACTGAAAGGGCAAATTCTTTTATTTTGAGGATCCTGTCAAAGTTGTGCCCCTCAAGTATTATTTATTTGTTTTTAAGATAGGGAATATGCTTTTAGAGCCTAAACTCCTGGTACCAATCCACTTTTTTTCCTTTCACTGCTTTTGAACAGTCCCCAGAAGAATGCATACATATTTTCTCAGTGCTGAATTCTGACTTTTTGATGATAAAATGGGCTCATCATTAGCAAGTTAAAAAAAAAAAGCAGAAAAGGAAGAGAGACATTAACTAGAAGTAATTGTATTTATTGTATTTTAGAAGCTCTTTTCCATTTCAAATGTTCCAGCATAAGTGTTGCCCCTGCATTCCATTCTCAATGCAAAACATCAGTGTACAGTACTCCCAAGAGGACTTGTTTCTGCCTAATGTACCCGGGGGGAGCCTCGAAGACATTAAAGCAGTAGCTAGGAGCTTTAATGAAGTTAACCTGCTGAAACCAAGAGAGTATTTGGCTGAAGAGCACCTGAAAGCTCTGGATTATGGCACAGGTTTCCAAAGAAACCCAGTCCCTCATTTCCTAGCTCTGCTGCATTGAGAAGTAGAATTGCACCTTTATATTCAGCCTAATTTAGTTACCTTCCAAAAGGCTGAAAGCTATTCTTTCTTTATTTGTTTAATGTATTCTGAAGATGCAGAATTTTTTATGGTCTATTTATTCCCCTCTTCACCTCTCCATGGCACATACTATCCCCTTCCCCCTACCCTTTGGGCCATATCTAAGGCTTCAAGTCTCTCTGCTGATATTGTCCAACTGAATACTGTATGTTTGATGTAGGCAGAGAATCTTGAAAGTTCCACATATATGAGTTTTGTGATTTCTCTTTAAACTAAAAAAAAAAAGTTTAAAAGTTTAAATTTTTTCTTTCACTTTCCCAACTTATCCCTTCTCAGTTTCCTTTCTACTAGTATTTAGCTGGGTTGTATTTATTTACTTTCTTTCCCTTCCCATTTCTGTCTCTTGTTAAATTGTTTCTCTTTCTCTTTTTCATTTCTTTGTTTTTTCATCTCTCCTCGTGATTTCTTGGGGGATAGCCATTGGGTAATTTTTTGGTTTGGGGTTTCTTTTTTTTTCTTAGGATTTTTCTGGGCTTTCATTTAATCTGATGTTTTCTTTTCTGGTCACAGCTGCCCCCTGATGGTCTCCAAGCACATTACTACTCTAGACTTAAAAAGGAAGAAAAGCAGTGAATGATAAGCCAGGGGGAAAGAAGTTTAATGATAATAAACACATTTGCTTTTAACTTAAGATATAATCAAGGTTTGGAAGTTGAGAGGGGCAATGCTTCTACAATATTATTATTTTTATTTTTTAAAGTGAGCTCTAACACACTTCCTCTCCTGTGATACAGATTTGATTGGCAGCTGGGTAAACTGTGTGGGAGTAAATATTAGGAAGGAGATTGGAGACTAATGACTTTGGTGGGTGTGAATTGACCCACCCTGAAGCATCTTTAGCATCTAAAGGTCAGCTCCCCAGCTTTCTCCTTTCAGTCACTACTTTCAAGCTCAAATGAGCAGTTCTTTCTTTCATAATACGACAATAACCCGACATCAAGATGTCTAATTAAGGCATCATTAGTCACAGATTGCAACCTGAAAAAACAACAATGATCCCAACTCCCATAGTTCTATGGGTTATATCATAGTGTATTTGCTCCTGCACACACATACAAATAGGGATGGGAGGGAGGGAAATAGATATTAGAAAATAGATCGTTTAAACTTTGTAAGAAAATCAGTCAGTGAGCTCAATCAAATCCTGGAAAATTCCATCTTCAAAGAACATTTTCCTATGAGTTTCTTTAAAAGTCTTACAATAGAAATGATTTTTGTAATTTAATCCCAAAATTTGCCTGCCACATTTTTATTTTCAATTGTTTTCAATGCTGCATGTAAGACCTTTGTTCACTAGTGCCATAATAATCTCTCGGTTGGCTGCTGGTCCTATAGACTAGCTATGAAGCAGCCTAGCTAGCCTTCAAAAAGGCCTGAAAAAAGTTCTCCTGCAATAAAATATCTCTCCCAATTCCCTGTCAAGGTGTCTATAATTCCCACATTACTCACTCCTCTGTGATTAAGCGCTGAAGGCCACATTAAAATGCAGACTCTATGTGGAAGGGGCAACAGATTCAACCCCAACCAGTCATTATACTTTATTGTGGATGTTTATCATTAGCTTCAATTACCTAGCAAGACCCCAGGGAAAATGGACCTAGAACTGAGTAAGTTTTGATAGCTCAGAAAAGTTTCAGAGAAATGGTGTAGCTATCTTTAAAAGTAACATGTACATATATTTTAACATTTTTAACATGTATGGGACTACCTGCCATCTAAGGGACAGGGTGGAGGGAAGGAGGGGAAAAGTTCAAACAGAAGTTTTTGCAAGAGTCGATGTTGAAAAATTATCCATGCATATGTTTTGTATATAAAAAGCTATAATAAAAAAAAGAAAGTAATATGTACAACAATAGTAACAAGATTATGTGATGATCAATTGGGATAGATTTGGCCCTTCTCAGCAATGCAATGATTCAAGATGATTCCAAAAGATCTGGGATGAGAAATGCCATCCACAAGCAGAGAGAGAACTATGGAGACTGAATGTGGATCAAAATATAATGTTTTCACTTTTTTGTTTGTTTGTTTTTTCTTTCTCATGATTTTTTCCCTTTTTAATCTGATTTTTCTTGCACAACATGACAAATATGGAAATATGTTAAAAGGATTACACATATTTAACCTATTTCAGATTGCTTGTTCTCTTGGGGAGGAGGGAAAAAGAGAGAGAAAGAAAAAATTTGAAACCAAAGTTATACAAAAATGAATGTTGAAAGCTATCTTTACATATCTTTATATATGTATATATATATATATATATATATACACACACACATATATATACATATATATATTAATATCTTATTTTCCCCCAGTAGAATATGCTTTGATTTTTTGCTTTGATGTTTTGATACTTTGTCCCATGGCTCTGATCCATATGTAAGGTTGACCCAAAAGCCAAGGTGTAGACCTGGCTTCTACATGCCTATGGTGGACCCAGCCTGATTCCTAGACCCCAGATTTGAAAGAATGCTCAAACGTGGGGTTGCCAGGGGCAATTTCTTGGCTGGGGACCCACGTGTTGAGAACAAGATGGAACTCGAATTGTTCCCTCAAGACCTGTTGATGCATGCACAGATCTAATTTTAATTACCAAGCCATAGTGGAAGGGGAACTGAAAGTGATTTGACCTGGACAGGGGTACAGAGACCGAATGTCTATAGTCTTCCTTAGTATTACTTTTTTCCCCCTGAGGCAATGTCCAGGATCACACAGCTAGGAAGTTTTAAGTGTCTGAGGTCAAATTTGAACTCAGGTCATTGCATTCTATTCAATTCACCAACTAGCTGCCCCCACTATTACTTCTTAAAGAGCCAGAGTGACTCCATAATAAACAACCAAATCTGACTTACTACTGCAAAGATTCAAATTCAGATTCTTTGTCAATCAATGTATTAGCAATGTGATCTTGAGCAAATCACTCAACTTTTCTGGGTTTCAGTTTTCTTTTCTGTAAAATAAAGACTTCCATAAGATGACCTCTACAAATGAGACCATTTCTATTGTCTTTTACAGGAAATGGGATGTATCATGCTTTAAATTTCCTGCTGGGAAGACTGAGGCCTTCCTAGAGCACAAGTTGCCCCTGGATGTGAATAATAGTATTGCTTATCTATTATTACAGTATAGTAGGTTTCTTATTTTTTGTGCCCGGTACTGCAGTGAAATTTGGCTGAATTTTGCCAATTTAGTTTCATTTTGTGTGTGTTTTTTCCCTTCTCAGTTCATTACTTTTTCCTTTTTTTCCCAATTTTTTTCCCCTTTAGTCAGTGTCTTACTTTGAGGTAAACCTAGTCCAATGTTAAGGCCTTTGAGGTGCTAAGGATTCCACATTTCAAAGAAAACCTTAGGGATTCTAGGAGCTTACCTGGAGGAATACTGAAGTAGAAACTTATTGGGCATCCACTGAGAATTAGAGGACGAGAAGAAAAATACTGTATATTTAAAGGATGAATGAAACAACATGCTTGACTCAGACATTCTTTCTTGGATAGAGCAAAAGTCCAGGCTTTAGCTACAACAACAGAGAAAGGAATAAGGGATGAGCATCCATCATTTTGGAATCCAAGCTTAGCCTCAGAGACTGCTAAGGCTAAACATTAACAAGGGCAGTGTGGTCAGTGAAAGATTAAAATGCAATTACACCTCATATCTCTCTCTTCCAGGGTTGAGAGCTTGTTGATGTTAGCACAAAGATAAGGGACCTTATCATATGACTGGTGGTATGGGCTGAGTCAGTTCTTGACCTTTGAAATTTTAGGTCATAGACAAGGTGTTCTTGGGGCTGCCCCAGGAAGCAGGAACTGTGTCTGTTTGGTTTCCTTGTACACTATCCGGCAGCCCCATGCATCCATGCACACTTAATATATACAATATGATGAATGCAATCTCCCTAAAAATATACCACTGCAGGGTCGAGAAAATCTCCACTGAGGACCACTGATTGAAAGGGGTGGTGAGGAATGAGGGGAGGATTCTCTCCTCTTGTTAATTCCAACTACCTTCCTTTCCAACTTTAGTTCTATGATCTTCTGACCTAACCACCAAAATCAGGTAGTCATAAATTCCTAGTAGGATTTCTTAACTCCGCTGGAAAGAATTCTTATACTTGGTCATCAAGATGACATGAGGAATGTTGGAGATCCAGTCCTCTGCCTTTAGGTGTTACTTTTGGATGCTTCTGGGGCTAATAAGAAACATTGTCATCACTTGTTTGAAAATCCATGGATGGCATAGATAAAGGAATATTAAATAGGAAGTACTGGAAAAAAACCTCAGAATTCATCCAAGGGTAGTCTCTCATTTTATAGATAAAGAAAATTGGGACCCAGAAAGGTATTTTAATTTGTCCAGTTTGCAAACTGAAAAGTTGAATTCAGGTCCACTGACTCTTGGGATTTCCTCATATGGGTGTGTTCAAATAAAACTTGCCTCCCAGAGCACCTCACTTTCCACCAAGGTGTGGCTGATTGGGAAATTCTGTTAGCATCCTCTATATTCTTGCTTCATCCTTACAATATCCTTTCTTGTCAGAGTGTTGGAATGTACAATAGGATTTTTAATTTTCTATTCTTATGTTGCAATTCAAGAGCAAATTGCCCTAGATAAGTCATTGATGTTACCACTAATTACACATTTCACTACTAGTTCCAAACCACCTTTACTCATTAAACCAGTCACTCTCAGTTGGGTGCCATCTATGAGGCATCTACTCCCTCTCTATAGTTCCTACAGAGCTGAGTAAATTACCTCAAATTTTCTCTGCTTCCCAGAAAGCTACATGATTCCAGCCAACTCCCTGGGATTTGAATTGAGATAAAGCATTTCTAGTCCTTCTAAGCAATCTCCAAACTAGAGAATCTATATCAAGCTGAATTGACCTGGGAGTTAATTGAGTGGCTACTATAGATTGGTCTCCCAACCTTGTCTGAGTAAGCCCCAAACTAGAGTATCTAATCAGGCTGAATTGACCTGGGAGTATAGTTGGGTGGCTTCTATAGATTGGTCTTCCAATCTTGTTTTGTTCTGTTTTTTCCAGGGCCAATTTGACTAGGTCCTGGAGTCAACTTGTTCTCCTGGAAAACCCTCAAATCAAGTAAGACTCAGGATGAGATTATATCTCCCAAAGCTACAGATGACATTACCCATAGCCCTTTGGTCTGCCTTACAACCAGATAGAGTAGTTCCTGTGATGGTGCTGCTTGGTTGAGCATTTCCTGTCCCTGGTGGACTTCCAACATGGACCTTTCTTGCCTAATCAAAAACAGGAAGCTATTTGAAGGGGCCTAGAAAGCAGTACTGACTGCAATTTGCCAAAGATAAGAAATAAAGGAACCTGGTATAATGATAGCTACTAGATTAGATGTTGCCTTAACATAGATATAATCTAGAGCTCAAATCTTAGCGCAGGGGAGGCTTGCATTCATGAAAAGCAATGTCTCAGAATCTCAGTTATCTTTCAATTTGCTAAATAAGGAAATAATTCAGTATCATTCGTGGAAATTTTTGAGCTAAGAGTCAGAACACCCAGATTCCAAATTCCATTCCCTTGTCAACTCACTTTTATGATATTAAGTAAATCACTTCATTTTTACCTCACCACAGTTTCCTTATCTATAAAAGAGAGGGCTGGTCAACTGACCCAAATGGTCCCTCCCCTCCTGGAATTCAACATTTCTAATTGGGATCTGGTATTTCCTTTATGCGAAGTGTTTGGAAATCCTAAGATACAACTCTATTGGAGGGGAAAAAAACCAACCTAACTTTTTTTTTTTTTTTTAAATCATGGTTTACCATCATTTGTATCAAGTCATATCTTAGCAAGTCTCTCAGTTGCTTAAAAAAAGTGATCTGGCAATTTGATACATTCCATAGTATTCTACCAAGTTACTCAAAGGATATACCAGCTTGATACAAAACACTCTCCAAAGGTTGGTCAGTTGTGTCTCAAAGGCTCTGGTGAGCAAATTAGAAATGTAGCTGCTAAGGAACAAGGAAAAGGAAAAAGAGAAAGAAAATCATTGGGGAATGACTTCACCTATCTTTAGAGTCCCTCCAGATCATCCAAGTAGGAAACAAGATTAAGTAGCCTGTACCCATAATGGCCTACTCTTACTCTCTTGAGGACTCCAGGTCTTTACACTGAAGGGCAGGACAAACAGTCCAGGAATTTTCATTCTAACAATCTTCCATATGAGTATTTAGATTCAGCAGGGGCTCTATAGAGGGCAGTGGTTCTTAACTTTTTTGTGTATCATAGACCCTTTTGGCAGTCACTCTGGTGAAACCTATTGACTTCTTCTGAAGACAATGTTTTTAAGGACATAAAATACATAACATAACCAAGGAAGCCAGTTAGATTTTTTGAAAATTTATGGACTCCTGAAATCTCTCCATAAGCTCTTTGGAAATCTGTGGTCTTAAGGCTAAGAACTCCTCTAGATAAATAAGACAGAGCACTGGAAACCTTAGTAAGGGGATGTGTGATATGGTATAAAGACAACTGGATTTGGAGGAACAGGATTTGGATTTGATTCCTTACTCTGTTACTTAATGAGCTATATGACTTTGAAGAAATCATTTCTCTGAATCTATGACCTCTTTGAGACTCAGTTTCCCTATCTGTAAAACAAAGAACTAGATGATCTCAAAGCTTTTACTAGCTTTAAATCCTATTAATTCCATTAATATCTTCATATGATTTTATGCCATTTAGGTGATGGCATTCTTTACTTTCCTGGCTTCTTTCTTCTAGCTTCCTTCCCCATATTCCCTTACTCACATCTCCAAACCAGTTGGAAGTAATATTGATTACATATAGTTTTAAAATAATGAATATAATAGAGTTGCCACATGTTGGGATGGTTGAAGGAGTTATCACTTAAATGTTCCATGTCCAACTTCCTTTGGTGATTATGGTGACAGTCACCAAAGCTCATGTTTCTTTTCTTTTTTTTAATTTTTTGAACTGCTTTCATAGGATTTATAGTAGAGCGTCTTAGAAATTATCTAGTTCAACTCCTTCACTTTCTATTTGAGAAAACTTTAGTCCAGAGAAAGGAAATGCCTTATTCATCTTGTTAACTTCTCACCATCTGGCTTTATCTCTCTAGATCCAAGTTGACCCATTCTTGGCTATCAGCTGGAACCTCTACTTATCAGAGATATAATTTGGATCATAGTTAAATATGGGGAGATACTTTCAAACTGAACTTGAAGTGAAAAAAAATCTAATGTTTGTAATAATTTGGATGCTTCTCTCCTTCTTTAAAAAAAAAAATGCCTCCTTTGTGGAAGATGAAATGTTGCCTTTAGGCCACACTGTGGACTGGCCCTTCTGCAAGGGCTCAGTAACCCTCTGTTCTGTGCCCTTTCAGAGCAGGCATCTAAGATTAACAGCAGGATACTCTATTCGGGGAATTTACATGACACTGTAAAATCTGTGTTATGTTTTGGATCAACTCTTTGCAAATCACTTCTGATTCAATTTTGTTTTCATTATCTAAGTGTAAATAGCAGTAAAGCGGGAGTTACAGATTTCTCAAACACTAAAAGTGATAAACAAAGCTAAAGCCAAGTCTAGATAAGGAGGTAAACCACCCAGGAGAATCCCACACTCTGTAAAGAAGAACATGAGTCAGAAGTATGTGTGTGTGTTTCTTGTCTCCAGAACTTTTTATTTTTTTCCTAGTTCTGTGGAGTTTGCAGCGTATGCATATGTGGGCCATTATTTTGACTCTTACTGTTCTTGTCTTTATGATAATGTAGTAATAGGTGCTTAGTGAAGCAAGACAGTTTGGAAGCCACAAAAAAACCATTCTAAGAAACAAAGATACAAGTGTTTCCCCAACTGTTAGCTTGCGGCTCGCTCTAAACGGTTTTCACGCCTCCATTTAAAAATAGTTGGCATAATGCTGCTTTTTTTCCTTCTCTGAGCATTTGTGACCACATCACCGGGGGAAAAATATGAGCCATAAGTACGTAGTCTGGATGGCATTTCCAGGACCAGGGGTCTATCTCAGCACCTGTACTTAAGAGAAAAAAAATCAAAAACCTCTCAAAAGACTACTGACGGCGCTGATTAACATGGGTGTTCCCCACCCTCCGCTCTTTTCTCGCTCTGATCTTGAAGGTGGGGAAGTGTGCGAAGCTCGTTCACTTAGGAAAAGGGGGGGCGGGAGGACATGTTTGGGACATGACAGAGGCTATGACTAGTAAAGCCTCAGGGTGTTTTTGGTTTTAGCCTAGCCCTGACTGATGGCTTCTGTGTCGCCGCCACGCACTGCTGCTCTGCCTGTAGGCACGGATGGATGGGCGAAGCTGCCCGCCCCGGATCGCTCAGGCAACCCACCTCGAGCACCGCAGCCTATCCAACTTCACTTGTCAACCGCATGTGTGGTGTTGTATTGTGCTGTGTTCCGTGTGGGTGGCGCCCGAGTCAACAAGGAATTTGTTTTGAATTTAGGGAGAACAGAGATTTATTCCGGTTCCTGCCGTTGTCTGTCTCGAGAGATGGGGAGCGAGCGGATGGCTCTTTGAAAGGGGCTCAGTCCCAGGCAAAGGAATTAATAGACTGAGGGACCGAGCCCCGGGCCGGGCTCTTTGCTCTCGCGGCAGGGCTTTGCTCCCGGCCGCCAGTTGTGGATTGGAGGTGGGAAGGGGAGTCTGGGTGGGAGCTGGATTAACTTTGATCTTGCGGCTGGCTGGCTGGCTGGCTGGGTGCAGGGAGCTGCTGTTGCGGCGGCGGCTGCTGCCACCGCTCGGATGTTCGAGCTGGGTCTGAGCGCCGCTCAGTGCCGTGTGTCTCCGCGTTTGCCTCTTTAATCAGGAACACAGAAGGGGCGGGCCCTGAACCGGCGTGTAATCGGATAGCTCTGCCTCTGCTCTGACATCCACATGCTGCTTTGCCTGAAAAGGCTGCGAGGAGCTGAAGGGGAGGCAAAGAAAGAGAAGAAGGCACCGAGCCCACAAGCCTCTGAACATCCTCACACACACACACACACACACACACACACACACACACACGCACGCACCGACTCGGAGCAGAAGGAAGAGGAGGCGGAACAGGGTGGACGGGGGACAGACTCAACTCTTAGCCCCGATCATCATCGTTCAGATGAAGGCAGCTTCCTCAGCCTTAGCAGCAGCCGCCGCCGCCGCCGCCGCCGCCGCAGCCTCACACACAGTATAAATCCCTGAACTGCCTCCAGAAGCCTGCTCTTCCCACACACTCCCCCTGAAACTGGTCAGACTGGGGGAACTGCGCCCAGCTCAGCCGCGGACCTCCGAGGACAATCCCGCTCAGGGAGACGCAGCGAGGAGGGAGAACTGACCGATGCGGGCAGATTGTCTGTCCCTCCGCCGCGTGTCTGTGCCGTGTGTGTGTCTATGTGGAAGTCTGTATATCAGTGGATGGGCTTGAAATTAGACATTCGCTTGTGGCTTGTGTGATGCCCAAAGGCAAACCTCTTTTATTTTTATTTTATTTTATTTTTTTACCCCTGGCTTTCGGTCAATGCTCGTGATATTATAGGATAAAGGCAATGACACTTTAAGGAACTGGAGAGAATCCGTTTTTTTTAAAAGGAGGAAAGCAATACCCTCTTCCCTTCTTTCTCTCTTCTGATTTCGAGAGCTGTCCTTCCTCCTGTTGAGGTGCGGTGGGTTCGCAAAGCCAGCAGAAGGGTAGAAGACGGGACATCGGGACCCCGGAGGAGGGAAACGAGACAATTAGGAACACTTGCGGAAGAAATTCTGAGGAGAAAAATAAGAGACACCCAAGAGAGACTTTCGGTTCCCCAGGAAGATCTCCACATCAGCCCTGGAGAAAGCCCCTTCTCCAAAAATGGATACATTTCATCTTCTCTGGGTTTCTTTAGCTCTCAGCTTTTCAGGACCCGGAGTGATAGGAGAAGCAGGTAAGCCCTCGAAAGTTGTTTTCTATGCGTTTGTGATCGTTTTCCTTAAAAGCCAGTGCAAATGCAGGGGGTGACGTACACGCAGCGCAGAACAAGACTTACTCAATAATTTAGACAGACCCAACCATCCTTCTCCACCATCACCGCTTTAAAAATGCAACTTTTCCCTCCTGCTAGCAGGAGAGAGTGTGTGTGTGAGTGTGTTTTGAAACAGACAGTTTTTGGCGGTGTTCAGATGTCACATATGGACTGAATCAAAGGTTTAAAAATACTACAAAGCCTTCGCATTACAGTTATAAGGATTTTTTTTCATGTCTTGAAGCAGAACACATCTCCCTTGAGTTTCCTTAACCTAGCCAGAAAAACATAAATCATTTGTATTCACCCCATTTAGCTACATGGAGCAAGGCAAAGTGAAAGGATTGGGAAAGAGGGGATCTAGTTTTCATTTTCAAACATTGCTCATTCTTTTGAAAGGGATAGATGGAAAAATCTCAAAATTTATGTGGCTGAGGCTGATGGAACAGTCTGGCTTAAGGTAGAGAAATAAAGGGGCTTCGACTAAAACTGATGAGTAGGGTTCCTATTTTTTAATCCTGGCCTCTGCAATTCTGCACTGTGTATATGTGCCTGTGTATTTTCTGGGAAAGTGAATCATGTACAATTTTTATTAGATAAAACAAACAGCATGGCCCTCAAAGATTTTATGAAGGGCTTAAGAAACTTTTCCTTACAGAATTCACTCCAAACCAATGGCCAAAAGGGAATGTGGGCAGACTGCAGGCAAGATAACCAGAGGCCACAGAGCAGAGAATGGGCCAGGAATTAATGGGGTCAGGGGGACTGGAGCACATGGAAACTTTGTGGGAAAGGCCTACATTTGGTAAGGGAATAAAGGGCAACTTTACCCCCCCCCCTCCTTCCTGGGGACAGTTTCCATGATGGATCTTTTTCTCTATTGATTATTCAATCGATCTGGGATCTGACAGCTCTTACCAAGAACTAACAGGTGACAGGGAAGAAAAATCTACACCCTGATACACCTGATCTAGCTGGAGGATGGATGTTAAGTACACACACTTCCCAAGTCACTAGTTTGCAAAAGGGTCTTAAGAAGAGGCCCAAGCCTTCATGGGCAAATCCTGCCATGTATCTAATCTATGGTTGAGTGAGGTTAGCCACTTGCCTGACAATTTCATTTGACAGAGTAGCTTTCTCTACTTTATGTGCTTCCCCTACCTCCTTCTTCCTTCTATCCTTTGAAGTTGAGTGTGTATTTGAGAAGGAAGACGTTTAAGGAGGCACACTTTCTCCCCGACTATCTTCGTTTCCAGGTATTTCGCTTCCATAAAGAGATCGCCCCCAGGGCAACTGCACCTTCAGTTTACCCACCTGGTGGGATAGGTACGGATCCTACCTTAAGGGATTCCCACCACTCCCTTTTCTCTTTCCTTAATTCTAAGGTCACAGCATGAGGCAAAATTAAATTACTTCCCACAGTCCTGAATGCTGCATAAATTATGTATGTTTATGTAATTTACTGTGAGTACTGGGAGCGAGCGGGCCCATGAAACATTATTATGCATTCATACACATACTCACTTAGGCCCGGGCTGGGGGAAAAAAAGACACACACACACACACACACACACACACACACACACACACACACACACACACACACAAACTTCTCTAACGTTCCCCTTTATGGGGGGCGGGGGAGAGGGAACAGAAGGGGTTGTGAAGTTGGAGAGCAAGGGAGCATCTCACACCACAGATGTTCAGTACATCTGTTCCCCTAGTCCAGTGGTGTGTGTGTGAGTGTGTGTGTGTGAGTGTGTGCCCAAGAGCGCGTGCCTGAGTGTGTGTAAACGCTGGCACTCGACAGGGAACACTCTCGGGCTGCAGTCTGACTCCATAACCCCCTTCCATCCCTACTCCGGGCTGCGTTGAGTCTCTCTTATAGAACTCCAGGGGCAAGGAATCAGACGATGCCTCTGGTTACCTGCGCTGGGGACTCTCCATGTTCACAGGCAGGTGGCCAGCTTGGGGTGAAGGAGACTGGGGGAGCTACTTCCTCCGAGTGGGGAAGCATCTCGAAGTTGAGTTTTTCTGGGGTTTTCCAGCTGCAAACTAGGCGGGCAACCCGGGAAACTGAACCAAGGGGTGGCAGAGGGTGAGGCCGAGTGAGACCTGACTCATCCGCGTGTGCGCCTGGGGTCTGGAAAGGAGACTAGTGTTCATGCCGCCGCTGGGTAACCATTTCCGAGAAGAATGGAAATGGGGAGCGGGTTGGGGGAAGGAGAGAAAAGGAAGAGGAATGAGAGCTGGCGTGAGATTGTTTAAAACTTAACCCGCTAACAGCTCCTTCCGAGAGACTTGGGCGTCTTAGTCAAGGAAAGTGCTCCTGAGGCTGCGAGGAGCGGTTTGATGCAACCGGTCTTCCGCTCTTCTCCAGCTCGTCCCCTCCATCCCCTCTGCTTCGGCTCCGAGCCCCTCGCCAGAAGCGCAGAATCCAAAGCCCCTTCTGCTTGGCCTTCCTCCGCCTCCCGGGCTCGGGAACGCTCGAACCGCATTGTCTTAGCCAAGCCCGAGTCCCAAGCCGCGGACGCCCCCCGCACTGCACTACGCTATGCGCCAATTTAGCGCCGCGCTGCGCCCGCTGGAGTCGGGGAGCCGCCTATGCGGGAGCCCCGGGTCTTCGAGGGAAGGGAGGGAGGGAGGAGGCCAACCAGCCTGCTGTTCTGCGGAGTGGGAAATAGGGGCTGTAGGGGCTGCAATCACCCAGGCGGCTGGAAAACGCGAGATGGGAAGGAGAGGAACTAAGCTGCAGGAATGCGTAGAACTTGCAGCGAGGCTAGGTACCCAGCTCCTGAGCCCACTGCTGTTTAACAGGTGAAAACACGCCGTTGGGAATAAACGTGGTCGAGAGGTTGTGCCCCCCTCCCCAGCCTTCCGGGCTGCCCTCCCTTTCGTCTCTTCCTCTCCCCCCACCCCCACCCTTTGACGGAGCCTGCATCGATTTGTTTGGGCCGCACCGCAGAAACCTAGCCAAGCGATCCATAAACATTCTATTAGGCAAAAAATATTCCCAGCGAAAGCAAAACGCCAGCACAAACCCGGGAGAAATCAGCCCGGGGGAGTTTGGCCGCAGCCAGCTCCAGTTCAGCCCTGCGCCCCACCCCCGCCTCCCAGGGACCCGCGACACTCCCGGGGAGAAGCTCTCGGCATCTCCCGGCTGCGGCCCGGGGCCAGAAAGTTAAAGTCCTAGCCGCAGTTTTCCTCCGGAGAAGCAATTGCAGTTGCAAATGAGTTTCCTCCATCCCCCTCCCCTCCCCGTCCTCCGTCTCGCACGGGCTTTTCCGCGGGAGGAAGAAATTCACGGCTAATGCTTCATTTGAACTGATTGATTCCTTTTTAATACCAACATGTTAATAGAGGCTGGGCGAGTTGGGATTAAGCGGCTGCCCTTACTCGCCCCTCGCCTAGATCTGAGAGCTCCTCCACAGTCTCTCCCACCCGTACCAAGCGCCTGGCCCTGCGCAGCCCGAGGCAGTGTTGACTGTGCCCGGGGATTCCCGCTAGCTTCCCAGGGTCGTCAGTGGCCACCGGGGCGGAGACCAGTTTTTGTACTTCAGTATCGCAGACCCCTCCCGTTCCCAAGAACCCAGTTTCTCGCTGGTGAATCGCGGGGGGAGCCCTGGAAGTCTCAATTTACAATACTGGCAAATCCTCCCTGTAACCCGCGGCTCGCCCCACCCTCTCAGCCATCCAGCGCCCTCCGCTGTGGACCGAGGGGTTGGGCCCCCGAGCGCTGGCCAGCCCTGCGCTGCTCTTGGCCACTGAAAGCCACCTCTGCTGGTTTCAGCCCTCATCTGTGGGGTAGTGGATTTAGCTAACCCGGCGTCATCCATCAGGCGTTAGCAACTTTTTCTGACTCCCCCTATGGATCAGGCTAGAAACAATGATTCAGGGTTTTCCCCCCTCCCCCAAACCCCTAGCCCCATGACCAATCTCAGCTGCCAGACCTTATCTGTGAAGTTTTCAATCCTGCATGTTTGGTTTAAGACACTATTTCGGGTGGAGGGCGGGGAACCTGATGTGATATGAATTCAACAACTTGTCTGGGCTATAAGATCAGAGCAGAGGTGTAAAAGCTGTAGTTGGAATAGAAAGAGGCCTTGGATTGAGCAAAACTCCATTTAAAAAAGAACTAACAAAATGCCGTGTTTCTGCGTATAAACTTATGTTTGGAAGGCTCTCCCATATGGCATGTCCTTCCAAAAACTGCAGTGGCCATGAGCCGTAATAATAATTCATGTAGCTCCTTTTCGCCTAAGGCAAGGTTGTAAGCTCCTAGAATCGGGAGTGTCAACTGGCAGGGACGCAGTCTTTTTCTGTGTTCTGTAGTTTCCAGCTACACACACATCCTGTGGATACCCAATAAACATTGACTGATAAGCAGCCACCTGGGATTGAAAAGATGCCGCCGCCCGTTGGTAACGGGACGCATTGCAAAACTGAAACCTGGCCGGCGGGGTTTAGTGGGGATGGGGGCGGGGGCGGGGAGGGGAGAAAACATTGGGGAGAGGGAGAGCTTTTTCAGTCCAAGGGCATCAGGGGGCAGGCCCTCGCTTGTTACAAAATGTGCTGCATGGAATTGTTAATGTCCAGGCAGCACTAAGGGCTTTGATTTTTTTTTTTTTTTTCAAGATCTTATCCACGGGGCCTTCAAACATTTAGCTACACAGCACTCAATTAAGCTACCTTGTAAGAATGAAAGGCAGCGCTACCCCTGCTGGGACCTGAACCTGTGCTATCCAGAGACGGGAAGCTACATGCTTACTATACACCAAATGACGCTTGTTTCTAGTTTTTCACTTTGAAAGGCACAACAGTGTGATACCCCACGTAGCCGAACCCTTCTGGAGCAGAAAGAATAGGCCGGCATAGTGCCTAAAGGAGAAGGAGCACTGGATTTCCAGGCGAAAGACTCGAGTTTGAAGTCTGCCTCCGTGTTCCTTATTGTCTGTAACCTTGGTCAGACCAGTTAACCTTTGGGACCTCATTTTCCTCCTCTAAAACGAGGGGGTTGGACTAGAGAATCTCTAAGGTCCCTACCAGCTCTAAATCTAAATCCGAACGAACCTTCTTCCTGGGAAATGTAAAAGGCCGGTAGCGAAAGACCAATTTACATGTAAAGAGCTACCAATTAAGATAAACCATTTGAAGAGGGGGTTAGTGAGTGAAGGGGGGAAAAACCCTGGAACAGAATTCTGATGACTCCACCGCTGTTTTTCATCTTCTTCTAACAGCTCAGTACAAATAGAGTTGTTGTTGGGTTTTTTTTTTTTTTAACTGACACAAATGTGGGAAAATTCTAACTTTTTAACTCAAGAATAATATTGACTAAACCAGGTTGTTTTAAAACACAAACTCCCCAACCTGACCCTAGACTTGTGTAGAAATTATTCCAGTAACATAGACGGAATCTTCCAATTTTTGAAAATGTGGACACTTTTTAAAGTTCTGTTAACCTTTGCTTTCTGGCAAGAAGGTGTTTTCCAAGCGTAGTAAGGTTAAGTATCCATTGGTGACATCTTGAAAATGCTTGTCTTGGTTTGTTTTTCAAGCTTTAATGAAAAGGTAAACATGATCTGGTCCAGGAAAATCCTTGCAGCTGCAGCCGCAGAAGCAGCATATAGCTGGAGAGGCAATGGGTTTTGTTTGTTTGCTTATTTTTATCCCCCAAGTCATCTTTTGTTCAATACTTTAAAAATCTGTTCCAGGTAGGGTGTTCATGTTTTGGACAATCCACCAGGTCAGTTTTGAATCTCTTGGGTGACAAGTGTGTGGAAAGTGAGTCTTTGAAACCCTCTTAGACAGTTTTGAGAAGTTTGTCAGTCTTTCGAGTTCCAAGGCCTTGCTAGCTTGCTTACCTAACCGGATTCCGGGGGTTGGATTCCAGGACACCGTGGCCTTGTAGCACAGATAGCTGGGCAGGAGAAAGCATCCTTCTAAGGGTTTAGGAAGCTGTCAAGTTCAGATAAGGCTGGGATCCTATCCTATGGGACCTTGGTTGTATTAATAAGGAGAAATTAATTTTTAACCACTGGGAACATTGCCAAATTATGTGACCTTTGGCAGACCAGCTGTGCTATAAAAATAAATCCCACATATCTGAAAAAATGTGCTCCTATCCAGTAGAACAATAAGAAATTGGGCATTTATTATACAGATAGCGGGGTTGAGAGAAAGGGGAGGAAAATGGGAGTTTGCCTAAAACCTCTGTTTGTTGTGACATGTGGTTGCTGACAC
This sequence comes from Sminthopsis crassicaudata, assembly GCF_048593235.1. Lineage (NCBI taxonomy): Eukaryota > Metazoa > Chordata > Mammalia > Dasyuromorphia > Dasyuridae > Sminthopsis > Sminthopsis crassicaudata. The sequence goes on along the minus strand of NC_133619.1, from coordinate 77,882,880 downwards.
AGACATATCCCCACTGGGTTTCCAAAACACAGGAAAGAGGGACAGGATTACAGGGAAAGCCTGCAGCATTGAGGGATAGGGAAGGTGTTAAATGCTTCCAGTCTACCACACCTCTAGGCTTTGGAGACTATTCTCTTCAGCCATACATGGGGATTATTGGACTAAGAATAAAGCAAAGGGGATTTTCAAAAATGACAAAGTAATTGTCTTACCCAGTCCCAATCAATCAAGCCTGCTGTTTAATCTGGGGGCTAATTACCAAGAACCAGAGGTATCTGACTTCTTAGGGCATCTCAGACTTTTTGATAACTCCCCAGTTTTTCTATTAACACCTTCATATTTTAAAAAGCAGCCTGAAAGGGATTCATTCATAGATACACAGAACAAACACACAGAACTCTTGAGATACATTTTGTACACCAAAGAGTAAAGATCTCCTAGCTTTTATCAGGTTCTATGAGAAATATATACACACTTTAACTTGTCCACTGATCCAACAGTTCCTTTCATTTCAAGTTACACTTAGTAGACTTTCTTCAGGGAAATATGATACCTCTCTGTTTGACTACTTTCAGATTCTTCTAGAGAACCAACATGATTACCTTCTACTCTCTTCTTTCTTACTTTATTTTCCTTCTATTCTCTCCAGTTTCCTTTTCAATTTTCCCCCTTCCTTTCTCCCTGATCTTTCTGTCCTTCCTCACTGAAAGTATTCTCAGCAGGCAACACTATATTTAAAGGCACTTCCAAGAATATTTAATAACTTCAATTCTGGTATTAAGGCCTCTCCACTGCTTAACTCAAGAAAGTCGTCATAAAGACAAAATAGTTTTTACCCAGCAAGACTCTTAATAATCCCATCTCCCCCTGGGTCTTCATAAAAGAGTCATGATCTAATCCAGAAGGGAAAAAAAAAGTGGGCAAAAATGACAATAGGAAACATCTCCACTGTGGGATGAAGTTGCTAGAGCTGCTGGACAGCATAATGCTAAATGCTCCAAGTAAGGCCCTGGTAACAACCTGCTCTCTGCTTCAAAAGATCCTTCGATAACTAATGATCTTGCTTATTGGCAAGTCCTGAAGCTTCTACTTACTTGCCCTGTAAAAGAGGATAAAGGCGGCTGCAATTTACTGGATGGAATTGTAGCAATAATTGTTTTGATAAAGGAGAAAATAAAACAGATGTGCCTGAAAGGCATGGGGGGAGGGCAGAAGGGGATGAAATAGAAGGAGGGAGGAGAGGGGACAGAGCAAGGGAAAAATCAATTGCAAGCACACCCTTTTAGTGCTGTTTGGTCTATTAGTTTGCCTGTATGTGGCATCCTAAAACTACTGACTATACACTTAAAGCTTTAAGGGGGGGGATGGACAAAACCCCCACAAGCAAATGTTGATTTAATAATTTCATTTAATCAATACAATTAAAGAATTTAAATAGCTTCTGACCTTCAGAAAGCTGGTTTTACTTAGTGTAGAGGCTTCCTGTTAACTCTGGTCAGAAATTCATATAGCTTATTAGAATTGGAAGGGACCTTGGAGTTATTTTAGCCAAGCCTCTCATTCTTATGGAGGTCTAGAAGGGTTAAGTGTTTTGCCCAAGGTCACAGTCCATAGCCAGTTAGTGGCAGAGGAAGGTCTCCTGATTCCTAGGCAGCCCCAGCTGCCTCTTGAATCACTTAGGTTGTAAATTTATGGCTTCAAGAAAGCTTAGACATCATAGGGTCCAACTCTTTCATTTTTGAGAAAGCCAGGGCTCAGAGGTCAAATGACTTGCTCACGGTCATACAAGTAATAATTCATAGAACTCAATTTGAACCCAGATCCTCTGATTTTTTTCCTTCTCCATCCCCCACCCCCTTGCACTTTGAGTCAATGACTTATTTGCCTATACCGGTTAAAAAGGATCTCAGCCTTTGAAGTCCATTTTGTGACTCAATTTGGGTAATTTATTTACTATGTCACAAACCATGTAAAGGTTTGCCTTTCATAGCACCTGTGCGGTTGTGAAGTTGTTAGGGATAAGAGAGAAAAGCTCGGTGTGGGGTGGGGGGATAGTAAACCTTGCTCTCAGATTTCTTTGGCATCTGGGATCATTAGAAAAAAAAATTAAAATGGGATAATTTGTCATAAAAATGTTTTCTGTTCCTTCATATTATTTCAGATTCTGAAAATTTTAAAAAATGGTGCATTCCCCTTGATCTGAAAGTATAAATGCAGCAATTTCTTTCTCCCCTCCCCCAAGGTCTGCTGAAATAGTCAGGGTTTGTAATCCCAGATCTACCACTACGGGCACCAGAATTACATTTGCAGTAAGGACCGGGGGGAAAGTGGACATAAATATAAACTAATGATATTATATTGGCTGCCCTATTGGAATTGCATTTGTTTATGATATAAGATGACAAATAACAAGGTTACCCCAGGTGGTATTATGTGAGGTCAGAAAAGGAAATCTCATCAAAGATACATTTCAAAAATTAAATGATGATTTTTTTCTTTTTAGCATTTTGATGGGGGGAGAAAGAGGTTTTTAATAGCCCTATTTCAAGATGCCATTTCCAAATCTTTTTTTAGGAGCATTTATTAGAAAAATTTGAGAAGAGAGAATTTGCTTTGTTCTCACCCCATCTCTTCCCATCTCTCCACACTCACAGGCATGTGCCAGCTAGTTTTCTCCTTTCTTCCCTTTCTCCCCCTAAAATTCTTTTATTCAGATTTTGAACTTTATCTCTGCAAAAGTTCACAAGGATTTCCATTTGCTGCCTTTTCAGGAGTTCATCATTCACTGCCACCCTGAACTATAAATTGAATAGATTGCATCCCTTCCCAGTTGCCTTAGGAAGTGGTCAAACGGCTGCATTCCTGGGCTGATGGATTGGCTCATTTCTTTCTAGCTTAAGCCAAGACACAGATTTTATGAGACTGTCTTGTGACAGGCTGAAGTCACTTTGAATAAAACCAAATCCCACTTCAGATCCCAGAAATGACTCCAAAAATCAGCTTATCCAGGGTTATTGGGTAAAATTTGGTTAAACCCTGAGCAAAGGACTTAGATGAGCTGGGTTGGGATTTGAAGAAGCTTTCTGGGTTTTCTTTCAGTATATTTCTCTGTGTGACATGTTCCACGCAGAAATATGTATCCATAAGACATATAAATATGCAACAGCGTGCAGGGTTGGAGTGAAAAAAGATACTTGAGCTCCTCATAATCTAAGACAGAGCTCTTCTCTGTTCATCATAAAAGTCTAGGAAATTTTTATCACAGAAGCACAAGTCAAACAAGTGTGACACTTTGAATAAATGTGTTCTGCATCATGGAGGCTTTAGTGACTTTTAAAACTATCTGTTTTATTGACTCGGGTTTATTTCCTCACCAAGTAAAAAATATTTGAGCTACAAGTCACCTCGGAGTTCCTCTATTCAACCCCTCTCATTTTTCAGAGTTCAGGTGATTAGCCTGGGTCTAGTGGTACACTGTATCCACTCCATGCCCCACTATCCCATATGGCTTGCCAAAGGGTTGGACCATGAATTTTAACCCTATTTATTTTTTTTTCTTTCTAATGCAAGAGTGAGGGAACCATTTTGCCTTTCTACTAATATGCAGTGGAATGATCATCAGTCTTCAGCTTCATTGTTCTTGTTTTGGTCCTTAAAAGTTTGGATGCTGACAGATGTAAGATGTACTTCCTTTTTTCCTCAAGTAGGCAACATATATGATTTTCAAGGAGTATGTAAAGGATGAATTTCTGAATCCCTTTTTCAGTTTTGCAAAACCAGGAAATATTTGCTTCTCCACCCTACCCCTGATAAACTATAACCTAGCCTTAACTCCCCTAACTTGCATTTATCAGATGGATTTTTGGAACGCAAGTATAATCTTACATTGATCCCTGTTAAATGTTGTTTTATTAGTTTCATTGAAACATTTCAAATATTTTTAGATGCTGACCAGTGAATGGATAGAGTCCTAGATTTAGAGACCTCAATTTAAATACTATCACTAATTATTTAGACAAATTACTTCATGTTTGTGGACCTCAGTTTCCTCATCTGTAAAATATGTAGACTGGAGTAGATGCCCTCTGAGGTCTGTTCAATTCAATAAGTATGGTTTCTGGGAAACATTCTCTGGTTCCATTTGCTTGTGGTTTTTATACTTCAATTTTTTTTATTCTTCTGCCTTTCTCTGAAAACAAAACAAAACAAAACAAAACACTTTTAGGTCTGTGGTTTAAATGTGCCTCTTTTGCTTGCAGTGTATGGAACTCCAGGAGTTTCATGTATAGAATAACAGAGCATTCTTTTTTGTTTGTTAGTTTCTCAAAATGCCAAATAAAGAACAGATGAAATAACTAAACCTCTTTGGAAAATAATAGAAGAACTATAACGCCCTTCTCCTTATACCTTCTTTGGGGTTTGGCTCCAAATAATGACTTTTCTTTTTTCCCCGCTATAATTCAACTTTACCAATTTACCTGACTTTCTTTTTTTTTGCCTCTGACACTTTCTGTGTAACTCTGGACAAGTCCCCTAACTTAATCTTCCTGGGACTTTTTTCTCATCCATAAAAATGAGGTTGAATCTGATGGCCTCTCAGGTCCCTTCTAAATCCAGATGGATGATCCTGTGATCATTTATGAACCCTGGGGCTCCGACAGTTTACAGTTGCCTTAAGTCATTAGTCAGAGGCCAGTAGTAATTACTATAATTCCCACTTATATAGTACTATTTGATCCTCTCAACAAGACTATGAGGTAGGTGGTATAAGTATTTTTTAACACACCCATTTTACAGATGAAAAAATGAAGTAAGAGAACATATGACCGCTTTATAAATAGCTGGCAAGCATTAAATCTGAGACTTGAAACCAGGTTTCAACATAATAGAGTACTAGAGGAGGGCAAAGAAATCAGCTCATTTACACCCCCCCCCCCCCATTTGTACACAACTTCCTCTGTTTCAAAGGAGAAAACTAAGGTCCAGAAAGATGAAATATTCAAAGTCGAACAACTAATTAATGGCAGTTCTAGATCCAGAAACCACTGTTGTTTTAAAAACCATACTTCACTGTGGGCAAGCTGTACTGTTTTAAATAAACTTTGCTCTATTACTCAACAAGCAAATAAAAACATGATAATGTCTCTTTAAATGGACCATTGATGTCCTTTAGTCCAAAAAATGTTTTTTACAGGTGAAGAGGCCCAGAAAAGCTAATTGATCCAGTGTTATAAGGGTTGTGGGAAACAGACAAAGATGATTTGGTTTTTAATCATTCTCCATCACTCCAGCCTGCTTCTGACCCTACCTAACATCCAAGTCTTGACTTGAACAGGAAACCAATTAATGCCTTGATTTTACTCCTAAATTAGCTTAATTATACTTCTTGTAAGCATGATGATATAAGCATGGTATCATGGGATTGATTAGGCTCTTGAGAATTTACCCGGTCCAGCCCACCACCTTCAGATACAACTCCTTTGGTTAATCCAGGATTTTGTCATTCTTTTTTAGGGGAATGAATGTATCTTAGATGAAGAGTACTCATTAAATGGTTGTGGAACGAAGTCTGTTGTTTAACTGACAAAGATCGAGTAGTTCACATTGTAGCAACTCCATGACTTTGGAATGGAGATGGTACTATGGAGAGTGGCTTTCCCAAGGGGTTCTTTTGGGTTGTAATTCTTTGCTTTGATATTTCTTGGGCCATTTTCAAAAGTGATAAAAGCTACAAAGGCTTGAGATGATGCAACTTTTGAAAAGTGATTGCTTTTAAGTGTCTGCTATGGCTTTATATGTATTTTAGCAGCAAAGTACCTGAAAATGGAAAGGATGGGAGATGTGGGATGGATTCCGAATGAGAGTATGCAAGTAAAAGGGATTGAGGGTGTTTTCTTTTCAGTCTTTACTTCTTTATTTCAAGAGTTCATCTCTTTCCAAGAAAAATACAGGCTGAAACTCCAATATTTATCTTTATGGGATGTATGTCTGTGCAAATGATGTGCGATATTTTATGTGAGGGTGAGAACTTGTGTACAAGAGGGATGTGTGAATTGCTAATATGTATATGTAACTGATGACTGTTCAATATCTTTATTTGTGTGCATGTGTGTGTGTGTGTCTCAGAGAGAGATATCCAAACAAAAATCTGCATTTATAAATGTTTGTGTGTTGAGTAACTTCAGCCCATGGAACTAAAACAGATGTTTTTAAATTCTCAAATATTTTTATGAGTGTCTTTTATTCAGCAAAAGTAAAGGCAGAAAAAGGCTGGTTGCTTCTCTTGTTTGGGTTAAGCAATGAGTTTCTGGGAAACAACAGAAAATGCTGTATTCCTGCCTCAGGATAAAAATAGTTCAGTTTTTGGTGGCCAAATCTGAAGCTGAGGAAATGATTGCTCCCCAGTGTGGATGAGAAATAAAAACTTCCTATGAGGAAGTTTCCTGTCATTATAGCTAACTTTTCTGTGTGCATGACCCATGGGAGAGAAGGATGTTCTTCTAGAGTGTTTGGGAGGAGGGAGGAAATCAAGAGGAATGGAGAGACCTTTAAACATTAGATCTCTAAAGCTCGTGCCCCTCTCTAGAAACGATCTCCATCCCTAGTCCGCCAAATCTCTTGTGCTACACTGTTTGATCTCTCCAAGGAAATTTCTTTTCCATTCTAGTTCCTATTATAAATATCTGTGCATATGTTTCATGCTCCCTCCCTGCTTCTCAACCCCCTCCCGCCCAACAATCTGGAAACTCCTTAAGGGAAAGAAATTGAGTTTTATTCCAGTCTTTGTATTCCTGATGCACAGCCTTGCATTTGGTAGCATAGCAGAATTTAAGTTGAAAGCTGGGAGGAAATTTAAGGATTATTGATTCTAACTCCTTCATTTTACAGATGAGGCCCAAGAGAAGTTAAGTGGTTTATTCTCCATCACACAGATAGATAGTGTCTAAATTAGGATTTGAAATCAAATTTTCCCAATGAGTCTAACTCCAAATACTCCATGCTGCCTGGACACACCATGATGTTTGCCTAATAAAAGAGATGTAAGAAAAAGATGGGGCAGCTAGGTGGCCCAGGAGAGTGGCAAGCTTGGAGTCGGGAAGTCCTGAATTCAAATTTCACCTCAGATGGGTGACCCTAGGTACCTGTTTGCATCAGTTTTCTCATCTGTGAGATGAACTGGAGAAGGAAATGGCAAACCACTCCAATATATCTGCCCTCCCAAAAAAACTCCAAATGGGGTCACAAAGAGTCAGATACAACTAAAAATAAATGAACAACAATAGAAAGATCTCTGGAATCGAGGAGGAGAGTTTATGGGATTATAAATATAGATGGGGTATGCTGGCAATGTTTAACAACCGGCTTTCAGGGGAAAATATGCAAAACACACTTTTAAATTTGAATTATTAAAATGTTCTTTATTAGTTTCTTAAGTCTAGGCAACAAAACAATGAATCAAGCCCTGATTTATAGCGTGTAAATAAATGTTCATAAGGAAAATGTACCGTGTATGAGCTGGATGAAGAAGCTGTAAGGGATCTCAGAGGTTCTTGTTTTACCAGAGGAAACAATCGAGACCCAGAAACATGTTGTGACTTGCATTATGATCACACGGGAGTGACACAAAGTTAGCATATAAATATAGGGTTTCTAACTTGAGACTGGTCTTCTTGCCATTAATCTCTGAAGTCTGTCTTTATCAGGACATCTGAGTTCAAATTCAGACTCTGCCACCTATCAGCTGTGCAACTGTAAGGGAAATGTGAGCTCTCTGAGTTCCTCTGTGAATGAATGGATAGCATACCCCGTACTCCCACAGTTATGAGCAAAGAACTTTACAATATGCCCGATAAATGTGAGGAGGCATCTCTTAATTGGAGGGAAGCAAGTAGATGGCCAGGACCATGATTTGCAGTGGGTGAATGGCAAGACTATCATTTCTGTAAGGAGCTGGCACAGGGACCGTATATACTAGAAAATGATCTCTTCTCCCCCACTCATTGAGCAGCTGGTGCTCAGAGTTCCCACACCTAAGCCTTTCCCAAAGGAACTGGCTCATTCCTCCTTCTGATTCCTTCCCATTCATTAGCTAGCAGCAGTGGGACACAGTCTGTCTTACTATTCTGAATTATGCTGGGTGCCCTGCTTGAGAGTATGGTTTATGGCGCCTGGAATACCCCCAAGGAGTCGGTTGTAGAAGAATGGGCTCCTTTCAATCCATTGATCATTTATGGTCTCATCTGTGCCTCTCTTCAAGGGGTCATGCCTTTGTGTTCTTGGGCCGAGTCATTAGGTAGAGGATGGTGTGTCCCTGCTAGCTCAGAGGAAATGGCTCGCTTTTGTTTTCCTGCTCAGGAGGAAATGGCACCAGACTCCATTAGATTTCAGGATCTCACTGTGCTCCTCTCACTTTGGAACCCCTCAAGGTGAATCGGTTAAAAGCCTACTGCTTGGCTTTGGGTCCTAAGCACAGCAACAATGCCGTGTGCCCCATCTTTTATGCATTAAGCCCTGTCAGGCTGATAATCTAAAGCAGAGGTATGGAAGACAGTAATACCGACAGACATGGGGAATAGTAAACTGCACCTGTAGAGTTAAAAATGCATGACCCTCTCCCTGAAAGAGTGAACACAGGAGAAAGATCCTGCCCTGTTGGGTGACTGCTGAGGCATAATACATAATTCACAGGACCATGCTGGTTCATGCAGATGGCAATATTAAAGCATGATTGATGCTAAGAGAAGCAAGAAAAAAACCCACAAAAAAACTAAGAAAAATCTCCAAGAGACCTTTTACTATTGCCATAGTTCTCATACTTTCCTGTCTTCTTCCTGTTCTGCTATAGATATTAAATGAAAATCCCATGTTTCCTGGGAAACCCCCAGGTGCCATGGGATTTCATTCCCAAATGTCACCAATCCAACTGGGCTGAGGTAGTACAGAAGCCTTCTCCCATCATCCCCCTCTCCTTCCTTTGAAGATTCCCCACTCCCCATTCGGTCATCCCCCATGAAGCTGTTCATCTCCATCAGTGTTCAGCCAGGCAGGGGAGGGGAAAGAATGGTCAGCTGACCGAGCTTCGGCTGCCTTTCAAGTGGTTGGTTGAAACTAAATGTAGCAGTAGCACTCTCTTGTGGTGACCAAGCTGGGAGGGACAGGAGGAGGGGAAAAAGTGAGAAATCAAATAAGCCCAAAGCACCTTTCTGGAAATTCTGAACTTGAAAGGAATCTGTACTCTAACATAGAGGGTTTTTTTTTTCCCTTTTGGTGGGTAATGAAATAATAAATCAAATTTGTGGTGTATTTGAGATTAAATGTTTGGGGATTTTTTTCTACTTATTTAAAAAAAAAAAAGTAAGAAGAAGAAGAAGCAGCAGCTAAAATCACCCTCCAGGGAAGGGTCTGCTTAAACCCAGGGCTGGAAAGTGCTTCCCTGCCTAGCTGTAATTGTTACCAGGCTGTTTGTGGGACAGCTCTTCAAAACCACGATGGTCAATTATGATCTGGAGCCTTTAATTCACACCGGTTGGGTGGGTTGGTGCCAAGCTGGAGAAAATAAAGGATTTGGAGTTAAAGAGTGAGGTGAAGCGCTTGGATGAGCAAAGAGAAAGGGCTAGCAAAGCCAGATTCAGAAAAGGGGTGCGCTTAAGTTTGTGCTCCCCATTTCTGTTATCAGAAGTTGTCTCATTGGAATATTTACGGTCCTTTCCTGGCACATTTTCATTTGGCGTGGGTGTACATGCATAGCGGGTGTAGGAAGGAGAGAAGAGCTGTAATAATCTTGCCCACTGAATGAGTAAGTGGGTCAGCTCTGTGTACTGCCATAAAAGGTCTGCAAAATAGTTTTTAATCAGCCACTAGGAGAAAGGAGAGAGGGAAAGCAGGGGGAGGAATAAAAAGCACCTACATGAAGCTCTTGATGTTTGCCTTCCTTTTTAGGCCTACCTTGCGGAGGGCGTTTGAATTCCAAAGATGCTGGCTATATCACCTCCCCTGGCTATCCCCAGGACTACCCCTCCCACCAGAACTGTGAGTGGATCGTTTATGCTCCAGAACCCAACCAGAAGATTGTCCTCAACTTTAACCCCCACTTTGAGATTGAAAAACACGACTGCAAGTAAGTGTCGCCTAATTCCCTTTTAGTAACTACAGTATTCCACCCCCTCTTATCCCACCATCACCACCTGAATCCCATAATGTAAGAGATCAATAAGTCGTGAAACCTGATTCTCCATGGTGAGCCTTGGCTCCAGAGCGTATGTCCTTAGGCCATTATCTTTCAGGACCAGAAGGGTCCAGTTAACCCAATGACATGATAGTGTGTACCTTCTGGGGTACAGAGAGACCTCCCAAAACCAGATCTTTACCTTAGTGGGTCATAAACAATATTATGTTATCCACACATGAAGATTCCATTTAATTCATATTCTTTCTTCTATTCATGTTTTGGGATGGGGACTAGAAAGTATAATGTTAGATTGTTAGAAGTCATCAGTTTCTGTGAGTGTTTTGGACATCCAGTATCAGTTCCAGGGTCTGTGGAACTAGTTATTGGAAAGTTCAGGACAAAAACAGATTTATAGTTTTCTTTAAGAAACTCTGGCTTGCTATGTTTCCACATTCAGACTGAAAAGATAATTTTCCATTTAAAAATATATTATCAGATCATGGTTGGGATCTCAATGTTGTTAAAAAAAAAAAAACACATTTTCAGATAAATTCAATAAGCATATATTAAGCACCTACTATCTTGAAAGCTTGTTTAGGGCAGTTAGATGCAAAGATAAGAAGAAAACAGCCTTTACCCTCAGAGAGCTAGGGTTAGAAGTTGGGTCTCCTGACTTTCCGTCACATGAGGCATCTAAAGTTTCCAGTTCTCGGAAAAAAGGAACTACTTTTTTTAAATGAAAAATTTCATTTTTAAGTAAGTTAATTAGCCAAGCCTTTTTTTTTTTGAGCCCCTACTCTGTGCCCAGCATTGAGGGCATGTTTTAAAAGTTATTAAAAGAGAAGTCATAAATGGATAAATGCAAAGACGCCACATGGGTTATGCTATTGCTAGTGATTTCACTCAAGTCCCATAATTTGATCTGTGAATGGGTGAAATGGGTCACTCTTGAAGAAGAATATATTGTGTAACTCAGTGGATTATTGTCACTCTTTCCCTGTGGCTATTTTGTGTCTGACATGATGTTTTCCCTAACAAGACTTACTCTTTGCTAAGGACTGGAGGGGTAGGATGAATTGCTGGAGGTCTCCTGAGATTTAATGTCAGGGGAACCAGTTTCTAGTTTGGCCCTTTCAATTCTAAAGATGACTCAGGGTAATTCAGGTATTTTTTTGCTTCTTGGGATCTTTCCACATCAACTTAAAAGTTTCTTATTTGCTATCAGCTCTGAAGAATAGCCTGTCAGAACCTCTAACGGAGGGAGCCAGTTGCCTTTGTTTCTTTGACCGGGAGTTCATGAGATGAGCAGGGCATGACATGGGAGTTCAGAAGGACCTGATCTAGGGGCTGATGGAGTTCAGAGAAATTTGAGTAAGCACCTCTGCCTCTACAGAGGGCTCAAATCTATTCTGCTGATGGTAGCAGAGCTCTCAGTTAAATCTCTAGGAGGTCATCTAATGTTTATGCATCAGTGGTATAGGGGGAAATCACAAGTTCCTCATGGAAAAATCTGGGAGCTAATAACTTAGCACAAAGCAATTGGGCAGCGTGAAAGGTTATATAAGCATGTTCTCACACTGCTCCAGGTGCATGGTCCACAAGGATTTCTGGATGATGTTGCTATGGGGACCCTTTTCAAGGCCCCAATTCTCCCTCTTTTCTCCCAGGTGCCCAGCCATGGGGACATGCACTGATTTTACCACTTTGCTGAGAGAATGGAGGGAGATACAGGACTGATTTGTTCCTGTTGCTTGTTTGGCGGGAGCACACAGATTGTGACTAATCTTCCATTTATCAGGCTTTCTAGTCTTCTTTCTTTTTCTACTTCTGTCACCCTAACCTCTCTCCATTACCCCAACCCAGATCATGTTTGATGGAACCTAGAAGTACAGGGAGGTCAGAAGGAGGTCATATTTGGGTATATTATTTTCCTTGGGTACCCATTTGGGCAGGAAGGGATCAGAAAGGGTCATTTCAAATTCCTGGCAACAGATATTTGATTACATCCTTCATTCCTTTCAAGTTCCATCTACACCCTTCCCCCCCCCAACTTCCCTTCTCTCCCTATGCATTTTTGTATTCTCATCTTTACCATTTGGGGAGGCACATCTGTTTCTTTCAAACCTTCCCTTTTTTTCAGTTTCTATTCTTTTGGCTGACCATTTGCATTCAGAAGAAACTGGCTCTACCCCCACTCTTTTTTTTTTTTTTTTACTTCATTATGAAAGGAATAATTTATTGTAATTGAAGTCTGGGAAGGTGTTCTCTCTCTCTCTCTCTCTCTCTCTCTCTCTCTCTCTCTCTCTGTCTCTCTCTCTCTCTGTGTCTCTCTGTCTCTCTGTCTCTCTGTCTCTCTCTGTCTCTCTCTCTCTCTCTCTCTCTCTCTCTCTGTCTCTCTCTCTCTCTCTCTCTGTCTCTCTCTCTCTCTCTCTGTCTCTTTGTTTTTCAATCTGTGTGTCTGTCTGTATTTGTGTGTGTCTCCTCCTTTTCTTCTCCCCCTCCCTTTCTCCCTCTCTCTGCCTCTCTCCTTCTCTCTCCCTCCCATCTTTGTTTGTCTTTTTTCTCCCCATCCCCCTTGTGTTTCTATCTCCTTTTCTCTCCTCCTTTTCTCCCTCCTTTCTTTTCTCTATTCTCCTCCCTTTCTCTTCTCTTTCCTTTTTCTCTCCTCTAGTTCTCTCATTCTCTTCCCTCTTTCTCTCTTTCTTATTTCTGTCTTTCTCTTTCCCTTTCTCCTTCTCTCCTTTTCCCTTCTTTTTTTTCCTGTGACTCCTTCTCTTTCTCTCTTTCCTGCCTCTATCTCCTTCTATCCCCACCTTTTCCCTCTCTCCCCACCTCCCTCTTTCCCTCTAGTCTTCATCTCTGTTCCAAGGAAGCTTAGAAGGCACTTCAAATCAAAGGAAATCAGCTTCTTCTGTCTTTCCCTTTTGTGTTCATGCTACAGACTGAGTCTGGTTCTTAGTGCTTGTAGGATTGATGCTTCCAAAAATAAAACTTGGAACCCATGCTGTTGCCTGAACTGTCCTTCAGATGATAGGACACAGCAACAACACCAAAGCAACGATAGTGTATGTGTGAGATGGGGGGAGGGAAGATACGAACGAGTAAGAAGTTAATAGTTTTTTTTTAAGCCTTTTTAGCTGAAGAGAAGGAGCTCAGATCATGTTTTCTCCACAATTTCCTTATGCTCCATCTATAGGACTGAATCCAGCAACTACTCTGTGAGCTGGGAACTGTTCCCTGTTTTGAAAGGATTATCCAAGGTTATTTTCAAAGCAGTGGCCAGTGAGCCATTGTCTTCCTTCACCCTGGGGACTTGCATCCTAAAAACTGAGGCAGAGAGCTCAGTAATCTAGGACCAGTCTAGGGCCAGAAGGGACCTTAGAGAGTATCTGACCCAGTCTCCTCTGCAGAACATAGGGGTGTCCCCTGGCCTGGAGTCAAGAAGACCTGAATTCAAATCTACCCTCAGACACTTACTTAGCTGAGTGACTCCTGATAAGTTATTCAGCTTCTGTTTACCTCAGCTTTTCTCATCTTTAAAATGGGGATAATAATAGTACCTATTTCCCAGGATTGTTGTGAGGATAAAATGAACTAAGAATTGAAAAATGCTTAACTCAGCATCTGGAACTTACTCAACCTCTGTTTATCTCAGTTTTCTCATCTTTAAATTGGAGATAATAATAGTGCCTACTTCCCAGAGATATTGTGAGAATAAAATGAACTAATAATTTAAAAAGTCCTTAACATAATGTCTGGTAATTGCTCAAAATTAAAAAATTTAAAATATATCTTTTTATCCCTCCCATTACATGTTAAAATTATTTTTAACATTTTTTTTTAAATCTGACTTTCAAATCCCTCCCTTCCCCTCTTTTAATTTACAGATGAGGAAACTGAGGGATTTTGATGCTTTTAACACTTTTTTTTTACTTTGAAAAGTAACTTGATGTAAGGAATATACATACACACATATAATACAAACATACACATGTAAGTTAGTAAGTGATAAGTGAGATCCTATTGAACTCAGGTCCTCCTGACTTCAGAGCCAGTGCTCTTTTCACTCCTCCACAAGTTTTGTGACTTGAAAATGAATACCTAATTTGGTCTTATTGTGGAGTTAACTTCTTAGTCATCCCCTGAGTTTTACCACCACTTGTGGATTTTTGCTTTTTCGAACAGAGATTTTATTCTTTGAGCAATCTAGCGGTTAGTGAATTCAGAAACCTCAGCTTTGCCCGAGTGATGGCATTCAATGGCCACCACCACTGGTTGGTTTTCTGAGGGTTCCCCTCCCCTTCTCTCTAACCTGTTCAGCGGCCTAGGGTAGAAATCAGAAACCAGAGTGTCTAAGGAGGTGAGATGGGGCAGAATAGACAGAATATCAGGCTGTACCCAAGACACTGGGCAAACAGGGAGAAGCTGACTTCATGCCCAGTGGTGCAGCCAGTGATGGTTTTGCTTCTTTGGCAGATAAAGGCTTTTCAGCTGAGTCATCGCCCAATTGGTTGAGTATTATTTTTTTAGGAGAGGTTGGTGGGAGGAGGGAAACACATGGTCAGATGTACAGAAGGAAAAAAAAAAAAAGGAGAAGAAAAAGAAATCCTCAACCTACAAATGACACAGAGTTAACTCATGAGTGATTACATCATATCCTACAGACAGTTTCACACTTTTAGTCATACCCTAGAGCTATTGGCCACCAAGGAACAAAGAACCAAATCTTTCAAGATTCTGGGTCTTCTTAAAGGTAACACACTTCAGTAGAATGTCTTGAAACCCCCCCCCCTTTTTTTTTTACCTGAGGTAATTGGGCTTAAATGACTTGCCCAGGGTCACACAACTAGGAAGTATTAAGTGTCTGAGGTCACATTTGAACACAGGTCCTCCTGCCTTCAGGACTGGTGATCTATCTATTAAACCAAGTAATTGTCCTGAAAACCCATTTTTTAAAGAAGAGAAAGCACTAACAGGCATTCATATATACCATCCTAAGACCAGCAAGACTTTAAGGGAGGATTTTCTAAGTCCAAAGCTTAGAAGCAATTTGCATTTATAAAGATCCCAGACTATTTTAAGTACAGTTATGCCATATTTGGGAAACTGGATACTTTTGGCTTCTCCCCTTGAGCAACCTACAGTCTAATTGGTAAGACAAGATCCATGACATATAAAACAATATTGAGTTATGTAAAACAATATAATTCCCTACAACATCATATAACATATGAACAAATGCTTTGCTCTGATAAAGGTTTATTATTAAAGAATGTAGAATTTTGTTGGCAGCTTGCTGGCACAATCAATAGAACTGCAGGCTTGGAGTCAGAGCTCTTCCTGAGTTCAAATCCTGTCTCAGATACTTACTAGCTTTATGACTTTGGGTAAGTCACTTAATCCTGTTTGCCTGCCTTTCTTCATCTGTAAAATGAGCTGGAGAAGGTAAGGGCAAACCACTTTAGTGTTCTCTGTCCTAAAAACCCCATATGAGATCACAAAGAATAGTACACAACTGAAAAAGGAGCAACAGCAACAACATTTTATTTATGTAGCACTGCTAGTGAAGGAGCTATTTCCATAAGTGAATTTTCCACATAATTGGAGGTTATATCTTTAAGTGCCAAAATTTAAAAAAATTTAACTGTATTTGGTGGAAATAGTTCTGAAATCTGTTACATTCTTCTTTGTCTTATTAAGCAGATGATATTAATCAGTATTAAACTTATTCTTGATGATTCAAGGTTGTAATTATAAATATAATTCATGATATGCAACAGTAATAGAATGGCTTCAGGGCCTGTGGTGATACATCAGGTCTGTCTGGCTCAAGTTGAAATGACTACCAACAACTATGTTATTTGAATTTTTATCTTTGCTTCTCATGTCTCCTCCCTTTCAGGCCCTCAGTTATAATTTCTCTGGCAATCTCCTTGCAATTTGTAGCTTCTAATCTCTCTGTGGGTTTAGAAATCAGATCACTAAACCTGTTAGAATTATATGTAAAGTAAGAGTAAATTGTCTGTGATTTTTGCCCCAGGGGTTCTCTCTTGAGCAAGTTGCATAAAGGTCTTTGGTCTTCCTAATAAAAAATCATAAACTTAGGGTTGGAATCCAACTCTCCTATTTTAAGGCAAAACTGAGGATCAGGCAGGGCAAATTATTTACCCAGTGTGACACTAGTCCTCTAACTTCAAAGTCCATATTCTTTTCTTTGAACCATATTGCTTCCCTATAGCTCTTTCAACTGGATAGAAGTCTCCATTCATTCAACAACTACTTAAGAGAGGCATTAGATTGTAGCCTGTTCCATAGTCCTGCTTTTGACACAAATTTGCTATGTGAACAGTGATTATGGGGGCAACTCTCTAAGATGACTAAAGAGAGGTCCTGATTTCTGTTAGTACAGAGAATCCTTTCAACAGGAGCTTTGAAAACTCTGAAATCAAAGATCCAGATTCTCTTCCACCCCAAGAAAATGACAACATTTGTTATGTTATATTTATACAACAGCGTGATGCACCCAGAGGTGATACAGAGATCATGATGAAATGGTTTATAGTCTACTAGGCAGAAAGTAGGGAGTTAAAAATATACACAGATCTGTAGTACCACATGAGAAAATACATTTCATTTGCAGTCAGTTTTCATTTTCAAATTATGTTTTCTTATGCAATCATATGGTGTCTAATATAGGAAGGAGAAATCACTTTTGATGAGAAGGCAGAACCTGAAGTGGGTCTTAAAGGATGGAAGGGGAGTGTTTTAGGCATAAGGAATGATACAAGGCAGAGTGATGGAACAGAAAAGAAATAGCTGTTTGTGAACATGTGTATTCTCTAATACTAGGTAGTAAGCTCCTTTAGGGTAAGAATTAAGTCATTCTTTTTTATTTCCCTCAGTCTCCAAGAATAGGGCTTTACACATACATTGCTAACATGTCCAGAGTACAAATTTGTAAGCTTGAATTAACTGTATATAACTGGCTCATCTTAGGTGTCTGCTAAAATCTACTTCCTCTCTCTCATTAAGCAGTCCCATTTCTGTTTCTATTCCTGACTGTTCTGTTGATATCACTTTTCTTTTTGACTTTGTATACTGTTCATATCCTTTTTGGAAGTAGGTAGGGGTGCCCTGGAGCCAATTGTACAGGTTTGCAAGAGCTGGTTGTTAAATTTTCTGTATGAATATTTACACATTGTCAAATGCTACCAAAAAATGTGGCTAAATTGATGATTTTGCTGATTGTTTAAATTTAAGAAAGTGACTGGGATAAATGTTAATAATCCCAATTAAATGTAAAAGTGTTCTCTGCAGTCTCAGAGAGCTGGTTGTTAAACATTTACCAACCCAACCCTAGAAGTGGGTGATGTACTTTTAAAAATTATGATGTGCACATGTGTCCATTCTTGACTATGCATTTTGTGTATTTGAAATAAAGAAGATTGGATAGCCACGTTCTCTTTTTACCCTAACATCTCTCCATATCCCCCAACAGTCTCTCTTTCTCTTCCTGTCTCAGGGCCTACAGTTATATTAATTCACCTCCCAAGAATTCCCTTCCTTTTCCTTTCTGCTTACCCAAATCCTCTCTCTCCTTCACCACCCAGTTTCAATCCTACATAATTTTCCATAAAGTCTCTTTTGACCTCTCCAGCACTGATTGAAAGTTTCAACAAACTTCTTTTAATTTAGCCCTGTGACCACTTGTGAAATATTTGGACTCCCTAGGTCTCAATTTTCCCATCTGTCATATGAAGGTGGAAAACTAGATAATATCTAAGGACTCCTTCAGTTCTATTTTTTTGCAATGATTCCATGACTTTTTGTCATTAGCTACCAGAAACTTCTTGCATGTATCTTTAGCCAGTGACAAGTTGATTCTCAGGGAATCCAAGATAATTGAGAATCCTCATTGTATCCCAGGAGGCTCAGTGTGAGGTCATCTTAAGCTCATAAGGGAGAATTGACTTGATTATAAATAGTAATATTTTTATTATTATTATTGTTACAATTAGTTGTGCTATCAAAATGGTTTGATTTCCACAAGGAATCAATAAGTAGTCATTCTTTTCTATATTTCAGCAACCTATCTATCTGTTCATTCCTAAGGGAATGAAACCCAGCAAGTAAACAGTGTTTGGATGTGAGCAAGGTCATGGAGCAAAATCTAATTTTAACTAGTTCTTGATTCTGGGCTTACCAGTCATGACCTAGAACTCCACCCAAAAACATGAGACTTCCGCAGGGGTTGAGGGAACCCCAAAACAACCAAAAAAGGAAATCCTACAAATTGTTCCCTATCTCCTACCAAGATTAGAGGGCAGGAGGGACAACAGTTAATTTAGAGCAGCTTGTTTGCAAATATGCTGTGTTGTAATAGCAACTGTCCAAATGTAAATTGTCCTCTAAACAATGCATTTTATCTTTTGATTGGGAAAACCACTTGGGAATTTCATAATACACAATCCTACTTGTTCTCACTCTCAACCCTGGCACCTCCTCTGAATCTGGAGTTTCCCTAAGGGCCAGCATCTCACCCGATGTAATTCGATGTAATTCTCCCATCCAGTTACATAGGGCAAGGATCTGTGTCAGGAAATTCAATGGGAACTCTAAGGAATATGGAGGGAATAAGAAACAAAAGGAAATACATTGAGTGAACAAAATAGAAGTAAAAAGAGGAGCAACTTGTATTCATGAAGATTATAGGAAATATAAGGCATTGATAGGGTCAAAAAAAATCATAGTTAATTGATCATAGAGTTGAAATAACTCTCAAAGGTCATTTAGTTTACCCTATCTCTTCTCCCAATCCTGTCTTTCTAATTTGTTTTTTAAATGTTTTTATTATTATTATTATTATTTTAGTGTTAGAGATCCTGGAACCCTTAGGCTGAGAGAAATTTAAAAGAATGTCCCCATGGACTTAGTTAAGGAACACATTGAAGCCTTCCCAGAAAAATAATGTGCTAATTTTATTTAGAAAAAGAGATTCCACAATTTCCTTTGGTAATAAGGTCATAGGATCATAGATTTAAAGCTAAAAGAGATCTTAGTAGTCATCTAATATAACCCCCTCTTTTTACAGATGAGGAAACCAAGGCTCCAAGAAATGAAATTATTGCTCAAGTCACTCATACTATCTTGTTCAGTAGTAAGGAGAAGATTTGATCCCACATTTTCTTGATCCCAAATTCAGTTCTCATTCCATTGTTTTGGGTGTCTTGAATATTGGTATCTCACAATCTGGCTTCTTTGATTGCAGAATATAAGTCTAACAAGTTTGTGGGGTTTTTTGTTTGTTTTGTTTTGTTTTGTTTTTTGTTCAAGAATTATATTTTTACTCTTAAAGGGAAAACCCTGGAAAAGTATGTCATGCTCAGGTTTTTACTGTACCTCCTGAAACTATCCTGGAAGAAAATATGGTCATGAATAATAAGTTACACACCAGTTTGTATGATGCTAGCAGCTGGGCATAGTGTCTGACACACAGTAGGTGCTTAATAAATTCAAACTACCGAGTAAATTGTTGATACAGGGAGAGGGAAGAGACTACCAGAAAGAAAGGGGGAAGAAAGCTCCAGGATTTTTACTTGACATTGAAGCTGCTCGCTATCTCCCAATTATATTCTTTTTCTTGCTTATCTGTAAGTTCTTAGATCATGGATAAGGACTGCTAACCACCTAGTATTTAAACAGCTTTGGTCTCTATTTTATCTCAGGAGCTGGTTGCTTTTAACCAATGTTCAGTATCTGTGACTGATTTATCTAAATTTTAATTTAGGTAACTTTCATCATGAAGCTTGTGGTCTGTGCTCCTAAATGTGTAATTAATAATCATGAGTAACTCTTTTGATATGTATCTTGGAGACAGAGCTGGACTCTCCAACGAGGGGCCCATTATCATGTTATGGTAAAAGAGTTGGAACTCCTGAAGACAGACTGGTGGGAGTTACCTCAGAAGAAAGGCAAAGAGGTAATTTAAGAGGCCCAGGAGGAGCATAATTCATTTGGGGTACTTTTTTAGGTTTTTTTGCGCATGACTTGTTGGCGAAAGGCCTTGTTACTTTTTGCGTCTTTTTCCCCCACCGTGACACGTCTTCCCTATCAGGGATGGCAGCCAGGTGTGCTGTCTCTTGTCCCAGTACTTAAGTATTTGGGGCCTGTCTGGTCTTTCTTTTCTTTCCATTTCTTCCTCTTTGGCTGCCAGAGAGTCACCTCCGGATTCCAGCAGAGCAGTCAAGGAAAGAGATGGTTTTCTATGCCTTAAGTGAGGCAGCTACAGCTTTTTTCCTGTAAGATGTAGATCTCAATTAGTAGCAAGAAACCACCTCTTCTTAACCTTTGACTGGTCCCCCTCCACCCCAATGCACCTATTTCCCACTTCCCTCCACCCTTCTCTGTCTCCCCTTCAAATTCCTTGCCATCCTCCCTACCACCTCTGACTACATCTGGAATCAGAGGATGTGAGGGCAAGTAATAGAGTGTCAGTGGAAGTAATTGATTCCTCACACAGAGAGAATTCTCTCGCCTTTAGTGTCAATGGAGCTGAACCAGAGCTTGGGAGGGTGAGCAAGACTTGTAAACAGTCTATGGCTGAGCTGTCAGGGCCAAGCCTGACACACCAGAGAGTGAGTGAGTGAGAGGGAAAACAGCGGAACAAATAATTGTTTTAGTGCAAAGGAAAGGAGTAAATAATATTTCAGTCCAAGAATGGGTATTTTGAAAGAGGAAGGTATCAGGAGCTGGAAATTGGAAAGGATCAAAATAATAGGTTTTAACCAAAGAGATTTTTTTTCATCTCAAGGTGGGCGGTTTATCTCCTCTTCATTTCCCATTATCATCATCATTATCATTAAAATAATTATTGTTATAATTATTTACTGATGATACCTCTGGTTTAATGGAGTACCTTTCATCCTAAGGGTTCAAAGCACTTTATCTCCTCCCATCATCTGCCTCGAGGAAGGCATGGGAATCATTACTCTATTTTATAGACTGGGAACCTATGGTATCAAGAGAGAAAAAACTTGATTCAAGTCACAGAACAAGTTAGAGGTTTTCAGGATGCAGCCTCTCCATCTGATTGTCTTTTTATTAGTCTTGGGTGCCTTCAGCAGCTTGGCTTCTATTCTCCCCAGGTCTCTCCTTCTGGCCCTTCTTGTTTCAGCTCCAAATCCAGCTAGCTTCTCCTGGATCTTTTTGAGGGACCCCACAGCTAAGGGATGTTTGTAATTTCCATTTCTCAGAAGGACAAGCTGCTGAGACAAAAGGGCTGCACAATCTTTCCTTCTTTCCTTGAGTGCCATCTTTAAAAAAGACTTCCAGGTCAAGTATGGAAAGAAACAGCCTTTTGCTCACTGTATTGCAGTTTCCTAGTCAGGGAAGTTTTCTTGGTCTTTAGTTGGGAGGCTTTTTTTGCAAAGAGCTCCACCTTTCCTTTCCATACTAGCCTCCAAATGGACCCATCAAACACTCAAGCATTTTTTTTTTTGCTATTTCCAAACTTTCTAGTTCCCCCCAACTCATTCTAGCTAGAAAGGTGGAGTCCTCTCTCTGCTAGGCGAAGATCAGAACTCTAACCCAGCTTTGAATATGTCCATTTGCCTTTAAACTCAGCAGGAACAAGGTATTCATAATTCACCTTCCAGAAGAAGAGCCAGGATATGAATGGGATGAAAGTCGAGCGATTGCTGAGTGAGGGAAGCCATTTCAGCTGACTAACCACCGAGTGCCTACTCTTCTGTTCAGAGAACTCATGTGAGCTCATCATTTTCCCGCTGCCATAGTTTTTACTCCATGATCAGTTAATCCCAGGAGCCTGCAAAAAAACCCTCCAGGCCCTGTAACCTGAAGCCACATGTGAAATGAATCGAAGAGCAGGACCAGTCCCACCTGCCATGTGATGCTGAAATGCCTCTCCTGTCTCTTTAGGCTTCTGCATGGAACATTTTTAAATGGCCTTTACCTTTTCCTAGCTTTGTTGTAGAGACTGGATGCCAGAAAATGGAAAGTGGTGGCAGAAAATAACTACAAGAATAAAGCCTTTACAAAAGAAAAGAAAAAAAAAAATACAAAACCTCTCAGATGCAGTAATTCCCTCATCCCAAAGCACCTCTGCTCTCAGCAGGGATCCCATTTTCTGGACAGATGGAGAGGTTATGACTTGCTTTCACAATTTGATCCTTTGGGAGCTGGGAGTAGTAAATGACTGTCTGGGAGAAAACTGCTCACCCGGGTGAAGGGAATGAACTCTTCCCTCACAACAGGGTATGAGGGAGTGCACTGGAAAGGGGATTTGCGAAATTATCCTGATTCCTTTCTTTGGCTCACCTTGGAATCAGGCGCTGCCATTAAAACAGGCCTTCCGTATATTTCCCTAAAATAGTTCTAGGTCATTTTATTTCTCTTCCACACAGATCTCTGAGATAACCAGACACTGCCATCATTCCCATTTCACAGACAAGGAAATAAACATTTAGTGAGTTATCCTACTCAGCCAGCCAACCCAGAGTCCAAAGGTCCAATCCCGGTGGTGAGCCTCCAGGGGGGCTTCCTGCTCCCCAGTGGCTCACACATATCCAGCGAGAAACAGGCCTGAAGGAAGTGCCTGGAAATTCCAGGCTGCTCTTCCTTTTGTTTCTGCAGTCTCCTTTCCAAATGCGAAGGAAGGGGCCCTGTAAGTTAAAGAGTGAGGGTGTAGATTTTATAGAGTTGGTCCTGGATTCAGAAATAGAACTAAACAGCCATGTGGAAGCCCCGAATAAACAGCCTGCCGAAAAGTATTAAACAGCACATTAGCACATCTTGTTTTCTTATGTAACGAATGATTTTCCAGACATGTCCCATGTGAGCAAGATTCTCATCAGGGCTTCTCCTCCCAGGAGCAGGGGGCTAGCCACAGTGCCGCAGGAATGTGACTCACTGGTAGGGGAGAAGCTTTCAGCCAAGGGATGGTGTGTGTGTGTGTGTGTGTGTGTGTGTGTGTGTGTGTGTGTGTGTGTGTGTGTGTCTGGGAGGGTGGGTGGTGCCGGAGTTCCGCCGAGTGGGCTTCATCCGCCCCAAGTTCATCTGC
Source organism: Sminthopsis crassicaudata (assembly GCF_048593235.1). Taxonomy (NCBI): domain Eukaryota; kingdom Metazoa; phylum Chordata; class Mammalia; order Dasyuromorphia; family Dasyuridae; genus Sminthopsis; species Sminthopsis crassicaudata. The sequence continues at coordinate 77,859,634 of NC_133619.1, read as the reverse complement.
AGTGAAACTTGTCAGACACACTGTCTGAAAACTCTCCTTCCTTATGTAAAGCAACATTCTTGGCAGTTGGCTGTGAGAGGAACAATGAGCAGTGAAAGGTTCTCCCTATTGTAGGTCTTCTGTGGAAAAAACAACCAACTGTTATAAATAGATGGTATTTGTAGTTTTTATTTTCTTGCCTCCAAGGTTTAGGGGGATAAGTCCTTCAGTTTGTTTTGGGTTATACTCTCTGCATGCTTCTTTTGCTAAATGGCCAGATTTCACCCCCCCAATCCCTACCCCACCCCAAAACTCTGACCTTGACTGAGAGAAAAATGAGAAGGAATAGTTACAAACATTAAAGATTTGTGATGGGAAGCAATAAAGAGAGGGGGAAAGAAATGCTAAAATAACAGCTACTAAAAATACACCCAACATAGACACAAGTTCATCAGCATAAACTTGATATATGCATCCAACATACCTAAATCTTTAAAACATAGAAGAGAAACAAATTTAGATAACTTCTTAGAATCGTAAAGTGACAGTTGGAAGGGACCTGGTCCAACCTCTTTATGTTATAATGAGGAAACTGAGGGAGAGATCCAAGGTCACATAGTAAAATTAGGATTTGGGGTTCTTAGCTTATGACTCCTAATATTCAGCGTGTTTTAGTACACAGCTTTATAGGTGAGATCTCAGTAGACATTGCTTGAATGTGGGTATATAGTATGGAAATGTTACATCTACATTTGTCTGTCTCTGTGACCCCATTTGGGTTTTCAGGGTAAAAACTGGAGTTGTTTGACATTTCCTCCTCTAGCTCATTTTACAGATGGGGAAACTGAGGCAAAAAGAGTGAAGTCACACAGGGTGACACAGCTAATAAGTGTCTGAAACTAGTTTTGAATTCAGGAATGAGTCTTCCTGGCTTTCCATGTACTATGAGCCCTAATTTTCTCTTTTATTTGTTACCTTCAATTGATACATATCTTTTTATATACATCTTTGTAGCTATAGTATATATTATACACTATATACATCTAAGAATAACAACAGCTCCTGGCACATAGTACAAACTTAAACAATGTTTATTGATTGATATGTATGTTCAGGCAACATAATGCATTTGAAAAGTACTGACTTGGAATCAGAACAGTTGGATTTGAATCCTATATGACTTAACCTCCTCTTCTATAAAAGGAAGGGTTTGGATTAAAGGACCTTTAAAATCCCTTTCAGCTCTAAAGGAAGGTAGCAAGGTGATGCAATGGATAGGGTTCCAGAGATCTGAATTAAAATCCTGCCTCAGGTATTTACTAGCTATGATATCATGAGTAAACCTCTCTCAATCTCAATTTATTCATCTGTAAAATGGAAATAATTATTATGAGGATCAAATGAGATATTATATGTAAAGCACTTTGCTAGTCACTCAACAGTTATTCCACAAGTGGTTATTAATTTATTATTTTATATTTATTTATTTGTACATATTTATATTTCTATAATCAATTTATTAATTTATCATTATTATGGGCAGTGTGCTGAACACTGGGAATAAAAATACAAATACATGGACATGCTATAGAAAGACAATTTCTACCCTCAAGGAGCATACATTTTAAGTCATAGGGGTCCAATAAGGGTTCAGTGTAGAAGTCTGGATTGTAACCTGATAAGAAATGAAGAGATGGTTACCCTGTGCTTATCTCAGTTTTCTCATCTGTAAAATGAACTGGAAAAGGAATGTCAAACCACTCTAGTATGTCCATCAAGAAAACCCCCAAAGGGGTCACAAAGAGTTAGACACATCTGAAAACAATGGAACAAGATAAATGGAGATGTACATTTACATACCATATGCACATATTTAACCAATAGTCTACTAAGATCTCACATATTCATGCTGTGTACTGAGACACACTGAATATTAGGAGCCAGAAGCGAGGAACCCCAAATCCTAATTTTACTATGTGACTTTGGATCTCTATCTCAATTTCCTCATTATAATATAATCATCTGAGCAGAAGGAGGGATCCCAGGGACCCACAGTACTTCTGAGTTGTGAATCTTCTGGCTGAAGTGATCTTCCAAGATGAAGAGCTTCCTGGGAAATAAAATGGACACATCTATTTGCCTATGTGTACCTATACACATATGCTTTTTATATGTGTATTTAAACACATATGAATGTTTACAACTATGGAGCCAGTATTGGATGTAGCAAGAATATTGAAATAGTGAGCTCTGAATCCAATGACTAAATTGCTCTTCCTCCTATCTATTTGCTGTGTTAACGTAGAATTGTTGCTAGCTTTTGTCTCCAGAATGATAAAAACAAATGGCCAAAGAAGAGAACTATTCAGTTAGATTATATGTATCCTAGTTCATATATAGAAACTTCCTAGTGTCCTATAAGCTTATTAGTGGGGCAGGAGGGAGAGTATTTCCCAAGACTTTCTTGTGATTTCTGCTTAGTTCAAAGGACTTTTTTCCAAACTGAAGTGAGATTAAGTCCTCCTACTTCTTCTCTGAACCTTGGCAGAGCCCATATGGGTCATTTGCCATAAGGAACCACCGCTTAAATTAGGAAGGTTTCTGTATATGTCCTTCAGAATCTATCCTGAGCCAGTTTGACTGAATCTTTTCATTATAGATAAGTTGAAGATGACAGAATTGACCATTTATTTCAGCATCATGCATATCATCTCTTTGTGTTTTTAGCAGCCTTGCCTTCTGAGAAGTGGAAATGCTTCCTCAATTTTTTGCCACCTACTGTCCTCGCAGATTTTTTTTAATGTAAGGATTAATGAGACAGTGTTTGTTTAAAGAAAAAAAAAGGCTTTGAGCTCCTTGGAAGAAAGGCACTCCGGGAGGTGATATATTCCCTGGCCTGGGTAATCTACCCATGAAATATGGCATTTTGAAAGTGTGAGAAACATCTCAAATCACTCTGACAGCATTTTAATTATAGTTGATTTGTTTGCTGCTAATAGTGAAAATGCTGTCAAAGTGATTTGAGATGTGTTTTTTCCACTCATAATGTTATATTTCATGTTTTTGGAGCCATTGAAGCAGCGTTTTGATTTCAAGAAACACGTGGAAGGGCTCAGTGATTATGAGGAGATAATAGTCTGTAGAAAGTGGACATGGATTTTTCAAGAGACCAAGAGCCCTTATCAAAAAATAGACGATTGTTAACATAGTACACCCATGTGAAACAACATTTAAAGTATGCATTTGGAACCTAAACAATAGAAAAGGGAAGCAGGATGCTTGGCTGCCTGGCTAGGCCTATGGGATTTGGATTTAGCTGCCATATTGAAATGGATTAACATGATCATGACACTTTGGCAGCCATCGCCTATGACATCAATAGGATACTATATGGTAGCCAGGTATCACTGTAATCCATTCATGAGAAATGAGATCCAGGGAAGAAGAGCTACCTTGGAGTAGGTTAGAAAATCCTACCCTGCAAGAAACTTTATCCACTATGCCCTTTGGGTTCTAATTTTTGCTAGATTGATTTGTCTTCCTTGATGTCCTGCTAAGGAAGTGTCAGGGGAGGTTGCTCTTCTGGAAACCAGAAAGTTCCTTGGTAGGTAGCTGACCCAGAGTCAGGAAGACCTAAATTCAAATATTGACTCAGATACTTATTGACAATGTGATCCTGGGCAAGTTATTTAACTAACCTCTATTTACCACTGGAAAATAAATTGGCAAACCATTCCAGTATTTTTGTCCCCAAAATCCCACAGACAGATGTCCACAAGGTCACAGAATCGGATATGACTAAAATGTCTAAACAAGAAGATACAATAATATCCTCCCCCAGGTTGTAGGTACAGGTTTTTTGTAAATGTTAAAGTGCTGAATAAATGCTAAATATTCTTAGAAGTTTACTTCCCCTTTCTCTCCTTAACATGCATCAACTCCAAGGAAACACTTCCTATATAGCTAGCTAAAACAGTACTTGGGTTGAGATTAAGATATGTGAATGGTCTAGATCACACACGGGTCCAATGATCTTCCCAATATCTCACATTCCCATATCCACTGTCAACAATTCTCTTTGATTTGTCTTAGTTGCATTCACCCAGTGAAATTAGAGAGAGTGGCCTAGTGTCTTGAACCTGCAAAGAAAATGATGGAGATGCCAGTGGTCCAGCTTGGGATCATCAGAACCAGAACAGAAGCATGACAGGATATTTAGGGAATGGTCCTAGGTGAACAAAGGATCAGAAACAGAGATATTCACACAGTCTGTCCATGCTTTAAGCCTGAAGATCAGAAGAGGTGCTCTAGCTTTGCAAGGAATTTTTTCATTTTGAGAGAGATTATAGGCCTAATGAAAGATAAACAGAGCAGTTAACATGTGTCTCTTAGTTGGTTCATGCTTCGGTCCTTAAGACCAATGGTGTGTTTTAAGAGGAAAAGCATTTCAGGTTCTGTGGAATCCCCCTGACTCTGCCCTTCGGCTGGGAAAGACCCCTAGGAAGATAGAGGCACCCAGATTCCCTAATAGCTTCTGTCAGAAATCGAGCTACATTTTGTCTAGAAACAACAGGCTTTCTAAGCACTACTGAGCTCTTCACCAATTCACTTGCTTATGTTGAAATATCTAAGGAGATTTGTTCCGTTTGTAGGAAATCCTTCAATAATAAGACACGTTTTCCCGAATGAGTCAGTTGTGGCAGGAGACAAACAGAACATTCTCTATGTGTCATTTGGATTGTGACTTTTTATTTTTTAAAAAAAGTCGGGACAGGATGTTGTGCAGTTAAGTGGATTGTGACTACTGTGCCGTACTGGGTAGAATGGCTCCTTCACAGCAGTGTCATTGTTGGGGGAAGAGAATGCAATGGGAAGACCTTAGCAAAGATCTTTATTTATTCTAAATAAAAATAATTCACATTTCTTAGCAATTATAGATCCACAAAATGCTTTACTCAAAAACAGTCCTGTGAGATAAGTATTACAAATGTCATCCCCATTTTAAAGATGAGGAAGTTGAGGTTAAGAGATTTGCTTCTGGTCAGTGATGTAAGAGGCAGAGATGGTCTTCTGATTCTGAGTCAAAAGTGCCGAAATCAGGTACCGGTTCAGGCATACTATATTGTTTGTGGAATGGTATTCACATACGAAAACCCAGATAGGATCAAAAGATCATTGGAAAAGAGAGCCAGAGCTGGAAGGCTCTTAGCTCCTTCTCACCCTGTCCCCATTCCACCCCCTACTTTGAGAAAACCGTGTTACTTTTCGTCAATTTGGGTAACTGCTAAGTGAAATGGGTCTCATACTTGCCTCTTGCCTACTTCAGCCGGCTGCTGTGAGCAGTAAGAAATGTGGGCAAATGTTAGAGGTCCTTGTGTACCACTGTTAGTCCATCAGGCATTGAGAGGCAGGGATAGCTTTTGATGAGAAAAGCTTACCGCATTGTGAGACTCGTTGATAGGGGCTTTCCTTACTGGGTCTGAGAAAAGCTTAAGGGTTTTCTTGAGAAAAGTGCCATGTCAATTTCCACTTTCCATCCAAAGTGCCTTTTATGTTGAAAGTTAAGAAACTTTTGATCGAAAATATCATTCACAGCTGACTCAGTCCAGCCACCATGTGAAAATCATAAACTATCACTCCGCCCCCAGCCCCACAATCCAACTTCCTCCTTATTTTCTTCTGTCCTCTCTCTATTACTGTTTTAAGGGTTTTTTGCCAGGAATTCAATCCTCTTCATTTTGGGGCAGGAGCTGAACCTGGCCCACTTCTTCTCTGTGTCAGCCCAACTCCCTGGATTTGACTGAGTTGGAAGCTGTTAACTGGTAGGACTGGATGGAGAGAGGAGACCATTTTGCCTAGAACAAGCTGCTTATCCAAGAGGTGTCTGTGTGTGTGTGTGACAACCCAGGAAAGGCAGCATCCCATGGAGTACAACATTTCCAACTCTGCTTCATGCCCTGGAGGGAGAAATTTGTTACCGGTTGCTTTAACAGGTTGATGCAAAAGTAAATAAACAGGGAGAGGGAGGCAGAGGGAGATGGATAGTTTTCAGTAAATAATGTTACAGTGGCCAGCAATTTAAAGGGAGCGGTTGGAAGAAGAGGTTTCTCCTCTAAGCAGATGTGACAGGAGTATTAACTGGGAGCTGAGGACAGGAGGCAAGGGGACACAAATAGCAAATTGCAGGTTTCCAGAAGCCACAGCAGCCCACCGAGCTCAGCCCTCCATAAAAAACTGGGTGGGATTGGGGTATTTAGGGTTTCCCAAACCATTGTAGACCACTCTTTTTAAGGTCCCTAAGACTAGGAAACACCCTAAAATTGCCATGTTGGCTTGCAAAGGCTCTTATAATAGATGCATGATTCCATCAAGAAGAGACTGGTTCCCCAGGGATTTATCCTGGGCTCTTGGAGAAAGGTTTTTGTTGTCTTATTGAAGAGTTGGATTATGGTAATGATTCCTTTATTTTTAATGTTCTTGGCTTGTCACTGATCATAGTGTAATGCCTCCAATTTCGCATTGTCATCTCGGGGAGGGAGGGGGGAGCTAATTGTTATAGGTTTAGTAATATGTCTTTAAAAGATGATAAAGATGAGGATGTTAAAAAGTAATATGTCTTTAAAAGAAGATAATGATGAGAACCAGAAAGAAAAGAAAGCTGGGGAGAAGGGAGGCGGCTCGGAAAGGAGGAGGTGGATATTTTCCTTTTGGAAGTTTTTGAAATGTGGCCCCATTGCATCATGTTGAGAACCTGAGTACCATTCTCATCATTTCACTTAGTCATTTTGTAAGTCATTCCAGGGGTCTCAATTTTCCCATCTGATAAATGGACACAATAGCATGCATTCCTTACTGACCTCGAGCTACAGCAATTGAATGGAAAAGTTAACTATAAAATAATAATAGGGAATAGGGCTTGACCTGGGAGATTCTCAAATTAGGAAACTTCTAGCAATACATATAAACACTTTCCCTGAAACTTGTAGTCATAGAGATAGTTGCCTGAGAGAAGTTTAAATAATATCCCCAGGGTTATGCAACCGGTCCCTATCAGAGGCAGGACCTGAACTCAGATCTTCCAGGCTTTGAAGTCAACTCTATCTACTCTCAAAATAATGACAGCTAATATTTATATGATGTTCTAAGTTTTGCAAATCACTTTACACATATTATCGCACTTAATCTCTATTTTTTATAGATTTTACAGATAATAATCAATATTAATAAATAACATTTATAGAGCACTCACTATGTGCCAGGCACTATGCTAAATATTTTTACATATTATCGCATACTATCTTCATGACAATCCTGGGAGAGGTAGGTGCTAATATTTTCCCCATCTTATAGGTGAGGAAACAGAAGCTGAGGTAGGTTTGGAACTCAGGCCTTCTGCCTCTAGATCCAGCACTCTATGCACTGTGCCAAACTGGCTTTCAGGCAGGAGATCTTTAGCTACAAAGAGCCACACAAAGGCAACTTATTCTTCTTCTGATGATTTTTTTTTCTTCTTGTGTGTCCCCTTACTAGGTATGACTTCATTGAGATTCGTGATGGGGACAGTGAGTCTGCAGATCTCCTGGGAAAGCACTGTGGGAACATTGCCCCTCCCACCATCATCTCATCAGGCTCAGTGCTCTACATCAAGTTCACTTCTGATTATGCACGGCAGGGCGCCGGCTTCTCTCTACGCTATGAGATCTTCAAGACTGGTGAGTGATGCCCCAGGAGGAGATGCATCCCCATCAAACACCTCAGTGCTTCTGACCAGGAGGAGCTTGATGGGAGAGGGTGCAAGCCCATTTCTTGAGTAACTGTTGAAAATAACAAATCCAAAAGGGAAGATGGGAGTCAAGGGGGCCAACGGGAAATTCCTTCATTTCATCAGCCAAGAGAAGAGAATCTAAGTCACGTGACTGGAAGCTTTTATTTTCTGTGAAAGTGATATTATAAAGAGAGGTATAAGATGATAGAGGAGAGCACTGAGGAGAAAATATGTTTCTTCTGGTGATTTATTTGAGTTATCTAAATAATTTTTAAAAAGATCTTGCCCACCTGCAGAAATCCCATCCACCACCCAGATTTTGCACTGGGGCACATTCCCATTTATTACCCCAAGGCAATGGAGTGAAATGGAAAGGAGATATATGAGTTGGGTTCTGGGTCTCCAGTTCCTTGCCTGAAAAAATGAAAGGCTCTGATTAGATAAGCCTCTTCCAGCTTTTAGTCTGAGGTCCTATGAACCCTTGCTGATCAGTCCTCCCATAGGACTATACCAAGAGGGCACCAATGTCTATCCATGGCAGCCCCTCCCTCACTATTCTTCTTCCCATCCCCAAACACACCAAGATTGCTATGAAAACCAGAAAGGTGGTAGGGAGGAGAGACTGGGAGGATTACATTTCTTAGCACTTAGCACTTCAGTCTGTCCTGGTTTCTTTTTAAGCCCCAACAGTCTGGGCTGGTACTTGATGCCATAGATGACATAAGGAAATTTTCCTTTCCCTTCCTGGAATAGGAAGTTCTCTTCATTAATTAGTTCAGCTCCTATGCTTAGTATCCTAAGCAAAAGCTTTTTTTTTCCCTCTGTGGCACCCATGGTGCTTTTTAGTCAAGGGGGAGGGAGATTTGTCCCTCCAGAGCCTCTCTGCTCACATAGTCGCCCTGCTCCCAACATCATACAACAGCAGTGATGCATTTCACCTCCTTTGCAGCCTAGGGGTTTTGTGACTGGTGGAGTGCTAGGCAAAGGGGAGGCTTTGTCAGAGAGGGGAGAAAGCCAGGCGCCTCTGGAGTTCAATGCAAGGGGAACTATTCAAATATATTTTCTTTTTTGCCAAACAGTTCTTGAAAGGAAGTGGTAGCTGCTGAAAGCACTTTTTATGTCTTCTCTGTCTAAATATTTGTCAGATTTGTCTGCATGAGAGCAAGAATTTACAACAAAATAAAGGGGGGAAGCTATGTGAATAAGCAGGAGCATAGGCTTTCACAGGGTATGAGTAAGGAGGAAAACTTGCTCCTGAGAAGGTTAATGGGCTATGGTAGTGAGCTCCAGGCTTAATTGAGGGGAATTTAAAATGGGCCCAACTCACTTTATGGCTGAAGACAGATCTGGCTCTAGCCTCTTGGAAATAACATCATCAGTATCATCCTGAGCCCTCCTTAATTTTAAAAAGCAACCTGGGATCAAGAGAAATAAGCTAGTCACCAGCCTGGAAGCACTACTCACCAGCCATCAAAAATGGTTAAATTTTGTGTACCAAACTTACTCGCAGAAACTAAAGAGTTTGTGCTCTATCTACTGCACCACCTAGCTGCTCCAACGACTGACACATAGTAGGTGCTTAACAAATGCTTCCTTTCTAATTGTGTAAATCCTAGTTCTAGTTACTTTATCAGATAGCTGTCAGTCTATTAATGTGAGAAATAGACATTTTAAGGACTCTCTGTGTGTGTGCTTGTGTACGTGTGTTTTGCCATTCTTAAACTTAGGATGTTGCTCTAATCTCAGAAATCCTCCAAACCAAAATGAATTTGCCTTCACATCAGTTTTAAATATCAATGAGCACCATGTGTCCCTTTTCTGGTGGAAGGGTTAGTCAAAGGAAGGAAGGAAAGGCTATTGTCAGGAAGTCAGATATAAGACAGAAAGTCCTGCAGGTTAAATGTCATTGTGTAAGGACCCACCAAAGCTTCAACTTCAAGCACTACAGCAAATCTTTAGATCGCTAGGATACAATTATAGAAATCTGAATTCAAGTTCTGCTTCAGACACTTAGTAGCTGTGTCATCCTGGGCAAGCCAAGTCAACTTTTTATACCTCAATTTTCCCATCTGTAATAGGGGATAATAATAGAGTCTAACTCACATGGTGACTGTAAGGATCAAATGGAGATAACATATCCCCATCCAAAAAAGAAACCTTAATGTGCTATATAAATGCTAGCTGTAATTTTTTAAATTAACAAATGCTAGTTATAGGGAGGTGAAGCTCTTGAGATATATACAGCATTCAGCCCCGAGGACTGTACCTTTAGTTAGGCAAATAGCAGTATGAAAGGGGCAATAAAGTCACTCCGTGGCTCTTCTAATCCCAAATGTGGGCTCATCAAGGTCACTGGGGTTACAGCTCCGAAGACCAGATCTAACCGTGTAGACACATGACAAAATGAGGAAGAGCTGAAAATGCACTGAGGTGCCAGGCTTTGTGCCCATATTTCCACTCCTGGTATCCTGGGAAAAAACACACACACACAAGGTTTACGTCATCAACCGAACATGAAAGAAATGCATGAATATACTGAAGAAATCCAAACAAACACAGCTCTGTTTGTTGGCTAGTATTCTTCAAAGAGAGCAAGAAGGGGAAACTGTAAACAGAGTTATACAAATACCCATACCAGAGGGCTTTGGAGCCCAGTGACAGTATAGTGTATACCATTAGGATACTGCTGAAGAAATATACCAAGACAGATAAACTCCCAACTTCGGTGCAGACAGAGAACATTGTGGTGGGACTGGGAACTTCATGTCTGGCTCCAACTGAAGTGAGCTCTAAAAGATCCTATATCATTTGATCAGTTTTTTTGTTCTCTTTTAAAAAAATTTATTTTAAATTTATGAAATAAAACAAGTATTTCCATAACATATTAGACTGATTAGCTACATAAAAGAACACTAGCCCGAGGAAAATCTTGCAAATTTTAAAATGAGATACCCCATCATGGATAGAAACAGCATTAGAAATTTCAGGTATCAGTTTTTTTAAAATCACTGTTGGAAACTGAAAGAGTTGGAGGTTCGTTCCTCTCCTGCTGACTCTTGAACTTGAGCTCAAGGTCAAGATGCCTTTCTTGGGACCTGGTGATGGCTGAGCTCGGCATCTCAGCTGTAATGTGTAACTAGGGGAATCCCGGCTCTTCTGAGTTGAGGGGCTGATTAGCTGTAGTGGGCTTGGTTAAGGTCTGCTTTCAATATTTCTCCTTTAGTTTGGTTTTTAGTTGGAAGACTTTTTTTTTTTTTAGAAAAAGTTACAGATACTTTTGGAAACCCTTGTTCAGGTTTTTCTGCTTTGGGGACTGCTGTTCCAATTATACAGCAGCTAGGAAATCGTGCTGGGCTAAAGCTGTTCAGAAAGAAATAGCTCCCTGCTGTAGAAACCACTTAGTTTCTCTAGCAGATCTTTGCATGCAGTGTAAAGAAGGGTGTCTGGTCCACCTGAATGGATTGAGTATTCTTTTTTAATGTGTCTGATCACTTTGACGTAAGAGCTGAGGAAGACCTTAACTGTAGTCCTGAGAATGCTTACATTTTTCCTGGGAGCTCTGACTTAAGAGAAGCCACATGGAAGTGTGAATAGAGAGCTCCTTTCAAAGCTAAGAAAACACAGTTTCAAGTTCTGACATTGACTGGGTGACCTTTTTCAAGTATTCTAGGCAACTCTAGAGACTGCAGAGAAAGTGCTGACCTATAAAAGTAGTAGTATTCTACCACATCTCGGATTTCCCCGGGGCAATGAAAGCACGGGTCCCATCCCTATTCCTCTGATTTGTATTGAATGTTCAGTATGCCTCTCTTTCTGGTATTCGGGCCAAGCCCAGAGCACTAGGCAGGTTTCAAGATGCCATCAAGAATTAAGTACCCACTTTTATTTTTTTTTAAAGAAAAAGGTCTGGTTGTTTGGTTATTGTTGGTTGTTTTTGTTGAGTATCCGGGTATCTACCTGCACAAGAACCCCTTCTGAGCCAGGGGCAAGCTCATGTTGGTAATAGTCCTGGGGCAGAGACACGCCTTTCCTTTGAGTACCTAAACATGTCTAATTGGGCACCATTTTCTGGGAATCAAATGTATTTTCGAATCTTTCCTCTAGTCTTTTGTTTTGAAACAAAAGGAGCAAGCATGGGCAGGAGATGGGGGCTGTGGTTTGGAAGAGATTGTGTTTGTGGTGGTGGTGGGGAGGAACAGGAAGGAGGGGGTGTTTTCAGGAACCTTCTTTGAAACTGTTAGTAATTTCAAGTGAAATTTCCCTCTTGTGTGAAGCATCTGTTTCCCAATAGGTGGACGGGACCCGGGATTTTGCTTTAATTCCCTGCTCCCAAGGGAAATTCCAGTCCTCTTTAAAGAGAATTACAGTAAGGGTAGGCTCTAGGAGAGAAAGTCAATACTCCTTCCCTGGCTTTCAAAGCTGACCTGCTGCAAGTTGAGAATGGAGATTTAATTTTCTCCCTGCCACGCATGTTGCCCTGCCAGCCGGGGCTACAAGGGGAGGCGGCTCAGCAGCAGCTAAACCCTAACCTTTTCAAAATTCCTCTCGGACCCCTTGAAGATCTGCCAGCTGGCTGTGCTCTGTTGGGCTACCCTGGATCTCATCATACTGGGCGAAGCAGGCAGTCAATGGAGGAAGGGCTACGGGAGCCCGGGATGACAGGAAACAAAGACAGAGCAGAGGATGGTCTCACTGGTCAGGCTTCATGCTGCAGCTTCCCCAGGGCTGGGTGTGAATGTCCCTGAATGATGGAGTGAGTGCACAACCTCCGAGCCATCATACTTAGATGTAGACTTCCAAAGAATTAAGAAAAGATTCCTTCCCAAGTCTGTGTGGGTCGGATGTCCCTATGCTGTCAATCTGCTTCAGTGGACAGGGGAGAGGATGAGGGGGTATGACACACAGAGAGAGGGGACAGAGACAGAGACAGATTCTGACACAGAGACACACAGGGAGAGAGAGACAGAGATATAGAGACAGACAGACAGAGAAAGGGACAGGGAGAGAGAGACAGAGATACAGACACAGAGATACACATACAGAGAAAGAGACAGAGTCAGAGACAGAGAAAGGGACAGGGAGAGACAGAGATACAGACACAGAGATACACATACAGAGAAAGAGACAGACACAGAGACAGAGTCAGAGACAGAGATAGGGAGAGGGAGAGACAAAGAAACAAAGACACAGAGGGAAAACAGAGACAGAGACAAGGATGGACAATGGGAGAGAGAGAAACCATGAGACAGAGACAAGGATGAACAGAGGGAGAGAGACAGAAACAGACAGACTGACAGACAGAGAAGGTGAGAGAGAGAGAGACCACATTTCCTTCTTGATTCCAAAGAAACGAAGATTTCTTTTCTTTCCAATACACATTTGCATGGTACCTTTTAAAAGTCAGACATTCACTGCTTTCCAGAGAACCATCATCAATAAAGATACTAGTGAACCAGCCTGCTAGGGAGCCTCGGATAAAGACATCGCCGCCAGCTAAGATCAGGTTATTGACATCACATAGTTATATTTCTGTGCAATCCCCAGAGGACACTTCCTTGCCAGTAAACACCTGGTTTATTGAATATTTTTCTGTTTTTCCTCCATGCTTAGAGTGTGTATGATTCTCTTCATAAATCCAGCTTACCTTTTTATCTGAGCTGAATGCAATCAATTCTAATTGCCCAGAATTTGCATTTCGTGTGTGGCTGGATACCATGTGTTGGCTCTGGTCTGTTTGCCCGTGTGCGTGTGACGCTGGTGGAGTGATGGAGTTGTAGCCACCGAGGTGCCACGTGGTCAGACTGGGAGAATTACTGCTCTGACAGCCTCAGCCCACCTAGTCCTGAGGATGCTTGCATCTTTCCCGGTGTACGGGATGACTCCACCTAGAGGCATTAAGGGATAGGGGAGCTGTTGCCGTCCAAACCCACACGCTACAGGAATGTGTGCTGCATGTAATAAGGGGGTCTCCATCCTTTCTACGAAGGCCCCAGCACATGAACTTCCCAGTCTTCTCCATCTCACAGAATTCAGAAGCTTTCCAAATGATGTCCTTTTCCAGACTCAGTGGCGGAGCAGCTTTTAGCATCCCCTATACCCTGCTGTGATTCAGCGGCTAAAAACTCTGATTGTTAATTGTCTGATCACTACAGAGCAACTAGTTTTAATATGGTCATGACATGAATGGGGACCCAAGCTCCCCTTTGCCCCTCCCCTGAGGCACCTTGGATCTCAGTGGGGAGAGGGGGGCACTTAGCTGGCCAGGGTACAATGGAGGCCAGTGTTGAGGTCAGCAATAAATAAGTGGTAACATTGTTTTCCCTGCTGGCAATCAGAAAGCCTTCCTTAAGGATTGAAATAACTTACATTTCTGGAGCAGGCAGCTGAGTGAAATGAGAAAGGAGACTCTGTTCTTCTCTTCAACAGAATTCACACACATACACACATACACACACAAATGCATATACACATACACTTCTCTCTCTCCCCCCAAATGTTTCACTTCTTGTTTCCCTGAGATGTGGATCAAGCCAGCTGTTTCTCCCCTTGCTCTGTCTTTGAGAAGCTGTTTGGGGGGCTTTAATTGTGGGTGCTAAGAGCGTGTTTTTAAAGGATCTGTCCAGTGGGAAACATTGAGACTTTGACCCAAACATTTGGACTCTCAAACACAGCAAAGAGAGACCACTTTTTAAAAATGTTGCAATTCTGTCCAACTTTCAGGTTCTGAAGATTGTTCAAGAAACTTCACCAGTTTGAATGGCACCATTGAATCCCCTGGGTTCCCCGATAAGTACCCACACAATCTGGACTGTACCTTCACTATCATAGCCAAACCCAAGATGGAGATCATTCTTCAATTTTTGACTTTTGACCTGGAGCATGATCCATTGCAAGTGGGAGAAGGTGACTGCAAATATGATTGGCTCGACATCTGGGATGGCATTCCTCATGGTGAGTAATGATGGGTCACAGATATTTTTCTCATCTGCAAGTCACCTTCACAACAGCAAAATAAAGAAACCAAAGTTGTAAAAGTTGTCAAGAATTCTGTAGTGCTAAGTTAAGGAGTGACCAACCCATTGTTCTCCCTAAAGACAGAACGAGAGACAAGGTAGAAATTGTCCAGTCTTCTGCCCTGGGATTCTTTGAGAATCAGATCAGATATTACATTTTTAGCCTCAGTTAGAAGTTTATGTGGAGACAAATGTGGCCCAGGCCAGAGGGAAACTAAAAAAGAGTATTGTCTCAGGAGTCAGAGGAATTGAGTTCAAATCCCTCTTCATAGATTTATCCTCTTTATGACCTTGGGCACACCACTTAAGCTCCTTAGGCCTCAGTTACTTCATCTATAAAATGAAAGATTCAAAACCTTATTTTATTTTTTCTACTTAGTAGTATTTAAATTTTTCTAATTACATGTAAAAATAGTTTTCAACATTCACTTTTATAAGATTTTGAATTACAAATTTTTTCTCCCTCCCTCTTTCCCCTTTCCCTTTTCAAAACCTTATTTTAACATATAATTGGAGAGAAAAAAATACTATTTAAAAATAAATAAATAAGATAAAAATAAAATAAAATGTAACTAGTGTCCTTCCAATTTAAGATCTTGACTTCAAAAGGGTCTTTCCAAAGCCATGGGTCTAGGATTTCCACAGAAGTTGTGGAACTTCTCTAATTAGAAGCTGCACTAAACAGAAACATGTAGCTCTAGCCCTTTTTGCTTAGAAGTATTCCTTAACTAACAATAAATGGGAGCAGAATTTTTTTTTAAGATCCATATAGGCTGGTGGTAAGTGTATAAAATGTGATGGTTGAGCAAGAAAGATCATTCTTACATTTTGCCTTTCAGTTTATACTTTATTCTAGTAAGGCAGCTAGAGTGACTGCATCATGAGTTAACTAAAATGAGTGGGGGGAGACAATATTGTGCAATCTGAAGGAAGTTTCCCATTTCCTCTGACCTGTCTGTCTCCCTCTCCCAGTGGGTCCCCTGATTGGCAAGTACTGTGGAACTAAGACTCCTTCAAAGCTCCGATCTTCGACTGGTATCCTCTCTCTCACCTTCCACACTGACATGGCAGTGGCCAAGGATGGTTTCTCGGCACACTACTACTTAATTCCTCAAGAAACTCCTGAAAGTGAGTAATAAGTCTTGGGATTCCATGAATGTGATACTCATTGTGATATTCATTTACTCTTTACAAAAACTTTCCACTTTGCAGCATGCACATTGGAGCACATACATCTGGAACACATATAAATCAAATACAAATCTGTTGGGGCAAAGAGACAGGGACATGAGATAGCCATGGGGTTAACGAAGTGGCAGGTTTTGGCTTAGTTTTCTCTTGAGAGAAAAAAAAAAGCATTTAGAACAAGGATTCTCTTGGTTTTCCTGTACTCTAATAAATAAAGAATATTGGTGGGGAGAGTCAGTCATGGAACCAAGAAGACCTATATTCTCTGATTCATATTGTCTGTGTGACTTTTTTATAATTTTAATTTACTTTGTTTTTAATTGATGGAATGGAGCAAGCATTTCCATAGCTTAGTATAATCAAACAGATGATTGCACATGAAAGTGCAAATCTAATGGATACTATTTCTTTTAAATATATAATAAAGTTATCATGTAAATTTTTTTCTCGCCCCTGCTTTTTTTCTTTGTAACTTAACTAGTGATTTATAGTGTTATAAGCCAATGGTGTGAAACTCAAATAGAAACATTTCTGCAGGCTACAAATTGACTTAGACTACCTCAAATTAACATTATGTTTTATTGCATTTTTAGTTATTTTGTTAAATATTTTCCACTTTACATGTTCATCTATTTTGGGCCAAACTCATAGGGACTTCACATAGGTGATTCTTTAAGACTATAAGTTGCAGAAATAGATAGGTAAAGTGAATTTCATCATCTCAGAGTGCCCTCTATCAATGAAATTACAGGTCTACCTATCCTTTATGCACATAAGAAATAGAGAGCTTGTGAACAAGACTGAGCATCTTGATTCTCAGAGATGAATCATTAATTAAAGTCTTTTGAAATATTTTGATATCATAATATTGACTAAATATTTTTATACCACGTTGGCAAGCTTCTTGTATTCTAAGGATATGCATACTCGATTGGGAACAACTGTATATGTGATAAACTTTTGGCTTTGTGTTACTAACGATCCTTTTTGGCTATAAATAGGGCATCCCTCGGAGAGGTTCATTTGAAGTCTTAGTGGTCGTTAGTCTAAACTACTGAGCTGACTCTAGAGAAAATGATTTATTATCTTTTTTATGTCTTATTGTGTACACACCTGGCTTCCTTCAAGGCTCAACTAAACACCACCTTATACAACAAGCCTTTCCTCATTCCTCTTTATTGTATCATCTTCCCTCCGTGGATTCTTTTCAATTTGTCTTGTAGATAGCATTTTCTACATAGTTAACTATATGTTGTTTTTCTCATTAGACCATGAGCTCCTTGAGAGCTTAACTTTACATTGCCTGACATCTAATAAATAATTAAAAATGTTTATTTACTGATTGACATAGGGAGCTTTCAAGATGAAGTAACTAATGTTTTAAAAACATGTAAAATTCACAAATTAAGGTTTCATAGAATGACCAAGGACTATTCCCTTATCCTATCAAGAGACTGCATAGGTTGACCTGCCACAATCAGAAATCAGGATGGCTCTTTCCAACCAGAGGTGCTCTTGACTAGGACAATCATAGGCTACAAACAGCAACAAACTTCATAAATGGCAGCTAAAGAATGTGGTTTTTAACGCATAGGGAAAAGATTGGTTTCCTAGAAGCCATAGGCCTGTGTACACTAGCAGAAATCATCATTGGAATCATCTTTAGAGAAAAGGAAGCAATTTTTCCATCATAGAAGCAGGACCAGAGTAACTTCTAGGTCTTTTTTATGGACATCTGGTGAAAAAAAATCAAACCAAAACAACAAAAAAAAATCAAATCAATACTAAGTAACACGTGTGCATATTGAGAATAAACTCAAACTTCAGATATATGTGTATACTGTGACACCTGCCTTTTGTATCAGAAATAAAGAGATTAAGAAATAGGCACAGGCTGGTGGGAGGAAGGAGGGAGGAAAGGAAGAAAGGGAGCTAAGGAAAAAAGGGAAGAAGGAAGGCAGGAAGGAAGAAAGGAAGAAAATGGAAGAGGGAAACTTGCCATGGGTATGTTAATAAAGTTGCATTTGCAAGATACATCAGCCCACTCTACTGCCTCTACTCTTTTCACATTTACCTATACTGTTGTAATAGTGTATCTTCTGGCAACAGTAGGCATCAGTAGTTTGTAGTAGGAGTCAACCTTATGCTTTAAAATGTATTTTCAACTGGTGTTATAATTCTTATTTATCCATAGCTTGGATTCTTTTATGGCCAGTTTACTTTTAAAACCAGTGGGGGTGGGGGAGGGACAGTTATCAACCTCTATATTGTTTTTTAGATGTAGGGAAGAATTTTGTTCTCAAGACCTGAGAGTACCTGTAAAGCCTTGTTCTGAGAATTGAAGAGGACTTTGTGAGTTTCTTTGGTTTGAAAATGAGAGCCATAGTTTTGCTTTTTGACCTTCTCAATATATCTATGTGCCCTAGACTTCCAGTGCAATGTTCCTCTGGGGATGGAATCTGGCAGGATCGCCAATGAACAGATTAGTGCCTCTTCTACCTACTCTGACGGGAGATGGACTCCCCAGCAGGGTCGGCTGCATGGTGACAACAATGGCTGGACCCCCAATGTGGACTCCAACAAGGAATATCTCCAGGTAATTAGCCTAGAGGACACATAGACTGAGTCTCAATCCCAAGTGATGATGATGGAGGGAAGAAGCACTGAGTTGTATAGGGATAGAAATTGTTTTCCCAGGCCACAGTAATGGCAGAGATCTTACACTGGGCTGTATGATGATATCCAAAAACATTTCTGTAAGTTGATCCAGAGCTCCCTCCTCCATTGCACAGAGAGACTTACAACAAGGACAGTGTCCTGAGAATGGACGTTCCCTTATCTAGATGGCAGCTCAGCATGGTGGCAGATGCTTTGGTGGGAACCTCACCATGACGGCCTTTTGCATGTCACTGGTACACCGACACAATTGGGGGAAACCCCACTATGGGATGAAGCCAGAGTCGGTCAGGCCCTGTAATTTCTTTCCCTTTGAACAAGGCTTGCAGCTCATGCTGTGTAGCCAGCCCTTCTAACAAAGAGATGACCCAAATGTGGCCCCTTGGAGAGAGGTCAGCGATGCCGTGAGTTCCAAGCAGAGGCAACTCATGCTTTTATGGTCCACAACAACCTCGATTTCCCATTGACATGTCAGCACAAGCTCTGATGTGACCTTGTGACCCTTAGCTCCCGATGGACTTTGCAGAGCCCAGAGTGGCCAGAGAAAGTGGAAAGAGACTACTTATAAATACTGGGAGTCTACAATGGTTCTGACAGCTGGCATTACAACCGGGCACGATCCTATCTATAAGGCTATTCTTCTGAAAACATTGAATGCCTTCCCTCTTCTTCACTGCTTGTCCAGTCCATACTCACCCTCCAGAGTCCAGCTCACTCTCACCTCCTCCATGAAGGCTCTCTTCATCACCCCCAGATAATTGTTCTTTCCATTCTCTGAATTTCCACAGTATTCACTCTTGGTCCTGCTCATTTTGGAACTTTCCACATCTACAATCTCATTGTTTCCTAAATAATTCATATATATCCTTGAGTGTGTGAGTTCCTTGAGAACTTCCCTGATATATTTTTTGGTAATCTCTACGCCTTAGAATTGCTAAACACACAGTACATAGCACATAGCACCTAGATACACAGAAAACACTTACTGAGTTGAATTCCATTGAAATGGTTTGCACTTATTAAATTTTGCTCACTCAAGAAAAAACAGGAGGAGTAAGGGGATTACATTTAGCAATTTCCTAAATGGATTTGGCATCATGGACAAGTAGATGCTTTAAAGGGTTGGGCACACACTTCTTCCAATAAATGTAAAATGGAACAGAATTTTTATTCTTTAGGTTGGCACTTGCTGCATAAAATTTGACCCTTTAGTGACCCACAAAATTAATGGAGGAAGGAACAATATTGGGGAGGGAAGAAAGGCAGGGGATATTGGACATGATGATTTATTCACTTGGATTGGATTTATCCACAGCTGTATTAAGATGGTGTTCATTAGCTATGGTCTCCCACAGTTTGGTTAATAACCCAATAATGTTAATAATATTGGAGCAATCCTGTGCTATTGGGCTGTTTTGTATTCAAAAGCATCTCATTCTCCATTGTTTCCTCCAACCAAAGAAAGGTCACCAAAAAAAAAATCACAAAGATTTGTCTCATCCATGTGGTCAATTTAATGCCAAATAGTTCTGTTTGGTTATGAAATTAGATTCAAGACCGGCAGTAACCGCAATGGGCCATAGGCACTGGGATGCATTACCAGTATTTCAGCCAAGGAAGTAGAAAGAAAGGCAAGATTACGCCTGTTATGACTGTAGCAGAATATCCCTCTCCTCATTCATCTTTAATGCCCCACAGGTGGACCTGCGTTTTCTGACTATACTTACAGCCATTGCAACCCAGGGAGCCATCTCTCGGGAAACCCAGAATGGCTACTATGTCAAATCCTACAAGCTGGAAGTCAGCACTAATGGTGAAGACTGGATGATGTACCGGCATGGCAAAAACCATAAGGTAAATCTATTTTCCCCAACTCAAATGCACACTTGAACAGAAAGGAGAAAAAGAGTGGGGGCGGCAAGGAGGGGCTGAAAGAGAGCCTAGGATAAACTTCACCTACTGGAAGAGGCTTTGTGTTGTGAAATTCAAATAATTGATAGGTGGATAGGGAGAAGAGAGAGGCGGAGGGAGCTGGGAAGGATGGACCAGCCCTGAAAATCCTTTTTCTTATGCTAAAGTGATTGGAAAACAGTTTCTCAGACAACCTGGCTGGTGTTGCATCTCACAAGGCAGAGAGAGCCTGCAGTATGTTCTCTGACTGCAAATGAAGGAGAAAATGCTTTCACAGCCCATGTTTCGCCATACAAGATTCATTGAGCATTTATGGCCGGAGCCCCCGTCCACATGCTGGGTTAACAATCACAAAGCCACATGTAGCTGCAGTTCAGGAGTTACTGAGGCCTGGAAATGAAAGGGCACAAATCCTAAGAGGGGATCACAATGTCCCGGAGAATAAAGAAGACAATAAATAACGAGGAGAAATTCGGTGTGTCAGAGAGTTGGAATCTGCGATAGCAATCACACTTGGCAGTGATGCATTGAACCCTCGCTGCTTGTGCCCACTCCAGCTGCAGCTCCCGGAGGTGTGGCCTGTGTGGGGATTTTTAGTTTTCTGTTGTGCATATGGATGTCTGACACTCGGCTTCCTCAGGACACATGGCGCACTGTCTGCGAGCTGCCCCTCATATGGCGCTGTAGATATGGTGTTGTACAGTGTGCTTGGCAGGAGGCATCCTTTGCTGAAAACAAAGCGGGCTTTTTTTTGCCCAGGGGATAGGGCTGCAAAGGGCAGAGGGCAGGCCCAAGGATTGTGGTACCATTAAGCAAGTTCAATTGTAGATCACCATGGTGGGGGGTGGGGGCTGGAGTGGGGGGTCTGGCTGTCTGAATCATCATGGGGGAAAAGAAGCTGTTTATTTTTCTTTATAACTTTATTTAGCCCAGAGAAGAGGAGAGGAAGCTTAAGGAGGGAGGAGAAGAAGCAGAAAGTCTTTTTCTTTCTTCCTCATCAAGTAGTTGTAGAACTATCTAGCCAAATCTCCTTATTTTACAAATGAAGAAACTGAATTCTGAAGAGTTAAAGTAATTTATCCGAGACAGAACCACACAGATAGAAAGCTCCCGAGCTAGGACTGAATCTAAGTTCTGTGACCTCCAGTTCTCTTCTTGACATACGACCCTATGACACCTCAACATTTCCGAAGGCATATTCTGCACAGTCCTTAGAAAATCAGTTTACCAACTTGATCTTGGTCCCTTCATCTTTAAAATAAGAAGGTTAGGGGCAGCTGGATGGTGCAGTAGATAGAATGCTGGCCCTGAAGTCAGGAGGACCTGAGTTCAAATCCAGCCTCAAACACTTAATACTTCTTATCTGTGTGACCCTGGGCAAGTCACTTAACCCCAATTGCCTCAGCAAAAAAATAAAAATAAAATAAGAAGGTTAGACTAAATGGGCTCCTAGGTACCTTCTGGCCCTCATGATTGATAACTCCATGGTAACCCTCTGAAATCCTTTTCCTACGCTACTTACAAAATATTGAAATGGGCAGTGTCTAAGCCATGCTAAAAGAGGAAGTCCAATGACATTGCTATAAAAGATTCCCTGCATTATGATTTCTGTGTCCCAGCCACTCAGACTTAGAAGGTGAAGCAGCTGGGCATGTGCCTGTGTTCTTACAAAGGAGACACACTTTGAAACCAGGAATTCTTGGCCTAAATAAAGGCTATCTTCTCATTCAGTGGGGCAAAGAATAAAAAGGGTCTTTTTTTTTTTTTTTCTGAGGCAATTGGAGTTAAGTGACTTGCCCAGGGTCACACAGCTAGGAAGTGTTAAGTGTCTGAGGTCACATTTGAACTCATGTCCTGACTTCAGGGCTGATGCTCTATCCACTGCACCAATTAGCTGCCCTTTTTTTTTTTAAAGGATATCTTATAGTGATTGGGCAGTTTTCATTTAATTGGAGGGTTTTTTGGGACTTCATTCAATGGCAAAATGTTTTCTCCCATTTTATGGATGAGGAAACAGAGTTTTTGGCTCATTGGATGGCTTTGCTAAAATTTCTGTTATGTCATGTGTAGATCTGGGAAAAGTAAGTCAGATTGCACTTGTTCAGAAGAATATAAGTTCTCTGAGAACAAATACTGTTTTGTGTTTTGTCTTTGTGTCCATAGCCCCTACCATCCCAGGACCATAATGGGCTTTTACTAAATGATATGTCAGATTTAATTGAATGGCTTTCTTAAAGTGACCTCAGAGCTGGGGTCAGAAAAAGCTAGAAACTATTGGACTCCTAATGAGACACTGGATTTTGCAATTTAGTTGACTTGGATTTGAATCCTCAAACTGCTACTTATTTATTACTGAGTTATCTCACTCCCCTGTGAATCAGTTTCTTTATCAATACAATGAATAAATTGGATTAGATCTTCTCTGAGATCCTTTCCAGCTTCAATGAGAAAAGGACTATCTGCCCAGGAGATGGAGGGGGTAGTGTCAAGCTAGGGGGCTGCACTCATTCATCTCTTTACTTTTATCTCTCCATTCTTCCCTCATCACCTTATTGTTGGAACCCAAAAATATATAGGTCAGACAGATCAGGCACAACAGAGTTCTTGGGGAGGATCCTGAAGAGAAAGGATTGGGGTCACCTGACTGAGTCTAAGTCCAAGGCTCCATGACTAAGCAGTGCTGTCTAAAGGGATACTATACCATGAGCTGATTTTAAAAGCATGCAGATGGATCTGGATGCTATTTAAAACAACATTTGTAGGAAATCTGCTTTTGGAAATGCCTAGTGCTGCACATTTTGATAGGATGCAGTCGTCCAGCTATAGCCATAGTGCCTCTACAAGGAAAAATGATCAACAACCAGATTCAACCAGGAGTAGTCTTCTGATTTATTTTTCTTTCTTTTAAACATTTTTACAGAAATTTTTTGAATTTGTAGATTTCCCTGTTCTTCAACCCAAGCCCCAGATCTCCTGCTTCCATTATAGGCTTGGTGACCCTAAGAGGGCCTTCCTCCTTATGTTGATGATGGTTCAAAACTCTTCTGCCTATGGTTATCTCCAGATAAATTGGGGAGGGCAGTAGGATATCCAAGAACAAGGTTGAGCCCTTCCATCTTCCCATTTAAATTCGTCTGCTGTCTATCTAGAAATAGCTGCATTATTGCAGAGGCTTCTGGTCCCCATGAGCTCCATCACCTAACTTAGTTGGTCAGGCAGTAGAGACCTATCCCTGCTCTCGTTTCAGTAGTAATCTCTGCTGTTCTTTCATTAGGAAAACTCCCAGATGTCTGTATTTAATGTGCAGATTCCACACGGCTCATGGTGCGTCAGTGCCGTACTCTGCACGGTTCAGGCTGAAATAGTGGAGTGAACCGTGCCAAATAGATTTGTCAAGTCTGCCGCAGTTTGATTTGGTGCCACGGGTAGAGGAGGGGGGTGAGGAGAGGGAGGGGGTGGAGTTGGGAAGGAAACAGGGGTGGATGCTGGGGTGTGAGACTAGGGGTTGGGGGGGAGGGGGAAGGTGAATGAGCTGGCTCTATCTCTGCCTACAGGCGCATCTTTCTGTCAGCTCCCCAGAATCACCTCTGGAGGTTCCTTCTTGCTGCCTGTGGATGAATGGGCACGGTGCCAGTTGAACCGGTGCTAAGTGGTGGGCTTGAAAGAAACTCAGGCAGCAGAGGCTGTGAGAGCAGCAAGCTGAAGATGGAGCATCCTGTTTGCTCTAGCATGAGCTTTCAAATGCCCTCCCTGGGCATGGAGTGTGAACAGGGGAACGTGACGCTTTCTGGGAAATTTGGGGAACTAACCCGCCTTCCCCTGTTTCTGTCAGCCTAGCAAAGTCAGGGGAATAAGGAAGGGGAGAGGAAAACAAGATTAATGAGTGCTCAGGGAGGCTGGGAGGATGGACGGCTGTGGTGTTTCCTTGCAAAACTCCATTTGTGCTTTGGAGGTGGGAGGAAGGCTGAGGCTTCTAGTGGAACAGTTACCACGCTGCTGGGGGAACTCAGAGCCAATCAGATCCTTCTTACCTTCCCATTGGCCAGCAAATCTGTCACTTTCCATTCAACAGGTGATGGTATGCTTCTTAAAGAGAAAAATGACTGGCTTGGTTGGGGCATTTCAAGCAGCTTCGAGCAAGATGTAGCGCACATGTGTAACACAATCCCAGATTCTTGTCTGACTCTCTATGCAATGAATGTGAAACCTATGACTTTTTGTAAGGGGCAGACCCTCCTAATACATATTTATAGCTAAACCACAAGGCAGAGAGCTAATATGCCTGACGGAATCCATTTCCAACCCATGTGCACACAGAGATTATACAAATCATTTCGAATCCTTTTTTTTTTCTTTTGGAAACCACAAACAGAAACTACTGCTTTGGGTTTTGCCAGCTATATTAACACTGCCCCGAACACAAGCAGAGGGTAGTAAATGATCAAAGAGGGGTGTATTCATAATTATATAATATATATATGCATATATATCTTAGATACACATGCTGAGAGACAGAAAAAGAGCAATATCTATCCATAAAAAAATGATACAGAGAAAGGAGGGAAAGGTTACAAAGTCAAGTAATTATAGGTCAAACCTTATTAAAGTTGATCTTTCAGGTCTAAAATTCAGGGGCTGGCATTTTAAGTTGATATCGGAGGTGTCTAAAATTCAGGCACTGGGATTTTAACTTGATATTGGAAGTGCCTAAAATTCAGGACTGGCATTTTAAGTTGGTATTGAAGGGTCTAAAATTCAGGCGCTAGGATTTTAAGTTGGTATTGAAAGATTTGTGGACAGAAAATTGTAGACTTGTATGTCACAATAACTGGGTCTGAATGCTACCTTTGTTACTAACGAGCCATGTGCCTCAAGGCAAATCACTTATTCATCTGAGCATCAATTTACTTATCGTAAAGTAAGACTACTTGCCTCAAATGGGTGACTATGAGGATTAAATGAGATCATGCATGTAAAATGCCTTGTAACTATAGAGAGCTGTATAAATCAATCAACCAACAAACATTTTATTGAGAGCCTGCTGCTGGCCAGGCAACTCTGCTAAGCACTGATAATGCACTGACAAAAGTGAAATGCTTTTTGTCCTCAGGGTGCTTATATATCAGGGGCAGGGGCACAATATGTATATATTTATATTTAAGATATATACAAATATATGATACATATCACATATGTACATAAGACATATATCACATATACATAAGATATATACATATATATGTATATTTAAAATCAAAATGAACACATGGTGGTTTGGGAAGAGAGTTTCTTCCAGGTATGAAGAGATCAAGACAGGCTTCAAATAGAAAGGGGTGCTGGAACTGAGGCTTGTGGGAAATCAGAGATTCCAAGTGGAGAGGTGAAGAGGGAGTGCATTCCAGACATGCAGCTAAGGTGTAGAGATGGCAGACAGAATAATATATAGGCAAACTGTAAGTACATAGAGTAATAATATAAAAAGAGTGAAAGAAGGGTTATTAAATACAACATTCTGCCATGCTTCCCCCCTTTCCTCCATGCTATAAGAAAGGAGCCATATTTCACTATCTATTCTTTGGAATCTCCATTTTTTAAACAAAAATATTTTGTTTATTTTTCAAAATATTTGCAAACATAATTTTCAACACTCACTCTTGCAAAACATATTGTTCCAAATTTTCCTTCCTCCCTTCTCCTCCCCCCTCTCCTGGATAGTAGGTAAGCCAATATAGGTTAAAACATGTGCAATTCTTCTAAACATATTTCCACATTTATCATGTTGCACAAGAAAAATCAGATCAAAAAAGGAAAAAATGAGAAAAAAGCAAGCAAACAAGCAACAACAAAAAAGATGAAAATATTATGTTGGTGATTCACATTTAGTTCCCACAATCCTCTCTCTGGATGTAGATGGCTCTCTCCATCATAAGTCTATTGAAATTGCTGAATCACCTTATTGATGAAATGAGTCAAGTCCATCACATATTGATCATCCCATAATCGTGTTGCTGTTCTACCGGATTTCTTTTTTAAGTTCAACTTCTTTCAGTGATCTACCTATTTATATTGTTTTAGTCAGTCTATATTATTCTCTTGATTCTACATATTTTATTCTGCAGTTTATATCCTCTCATATTTTTCTGAATTCCTTATATTCATAATTTCTAATTGTACAATATTATTATTTTTATAGAACATAGTTTTGGGTCATCCCCCAGTTCACTTTGTTTCTAGTTCTTTTCTTCATAAAGAGGGCTGCTCTGAACGTTTTAGTGTGCCCTGGACTTTTGCTTCTGTCTTTTGGCTTCCTTGAGAGATATTTCCAGTACTATTGCCAAATCTTTACCTTATCTCATTTAACTGTTGAGCTCAGATTGGTGCAATGGAGAGAGTATGGGATCCTATATCCAAAGTAAGTTATGATTTTTATCTAAGAAAAAGGAAATGTTAGACCAGTAGAGGGTGATCACATGGAGTTTGATGTCCTTTTCATTGACATCACTCTGGTTTCTGCACTGATGCTTATTACAATTGAGGGTAAACATCATGCCTTAATAATGGAGGAAAGGAAACAGGGTGAGGGTGTCGGGGAACTTATTAATTGCTTCTGGATAAATGGCTCAAGAGGATCCAGAATGATCATTATTTAAGAGGTAGGAAAGAAGGGATGGAATCCAAGGAAGCACAAAGAATTAACCAGTTACCTCCAAGAAGCACAGATTGCCTTTCAGGCATATCTCATCTCCCTTGGCAATTCTATAATGTACAAGGGAGATTTTTTTATTTTTAATGAAGAAACAAGCACCAAGAGGCTAAGTGACTTAGCCCCTTTATACAAAACCCATGAGAGTTCCCGTATTAAGCAGTATAATTTAGGCTCCTTTCTGATTCCCAAATTGATTCAAAGTCTATTCGGTCCCAATATTCTCCTGTAAATCTTATGTTCACAAAGCATATTGCAGAGTAATAAGCTAGAGGAGAGCTTTGGAATGGGCGTCCAAAGGAAATCTTGTGCTCTAGGCAATATAGTCTAATGCAGAAATTCCTAACCTTTTGCGGGCTCCACTATCATCATTGGCCATTTGCCTTTGTGATTCTTCCACTTTTATTCCCTTTATTCATCTCTTTCTACCCTGCAACCAAGTGAGCTTTAATGATACTTTTCTAAGTTAAAGTGAATTTAAATTAATTTTGCTTTGAGATCTCTTTGAGAGTTTCACAATATTCCATGAACTATATCTGGGCCAAAAACCCTTGTAAAACCATAGTCTAGTGATTAGGATAAGTCATCTCTATTTCAAATCTGGCTTTAAAAACAAACAAACAAACAAACAGCTTTTCCAAGAATTTTATTCCCAAGTGAGTCATCAAACAGCTCCATACCTCAGTTGTTCTGTCTGGTGAAAGGGACATACAAATTCTGCTGTTAGCTAATGTTGGCAAAGAACTTTGAAATCTCTGGATGGAAGGCACTCTCTAGATATAATTAATGTATTAGCCCCACAAAGCTCTTCTTCAGCAGAGGCAAGTTATCAATTTTAAAGAGTAACAAGGCCCTGTGGGATAGTTATCTGCCTCTTTTCAAATCATTGGGTTGGAAGGGACCTTGACAAGCCATCCAGTCAGCCCCTTGTGTTTGTCCAGGTCTGCACCTGAGCCACCTCAGACAAATATAGACCTTTCCTATCCTCATGGATCTGAGAAAGAAGAAGATTTCTTTCCTGAATGAGTTTTAGATCCTTAAAGAAAACAGCCATCTTTTAAAACTTTCTGTTGGATGGCTCACTGCCCTTTATTCCTTTTGGTTGTAGTAATTGCATTTATTGTAAACAAGATTAGGATGATGTCTCAAACCATAAACTAATGTCCTGTGATGGGTATCAGCCTTTAGAAGTTATGACTCTTGAAATATGAATATCCAGTTTAGCCCAATCTTGGTTGCATATTTTCTAGACTGGGCCTATGTTTTTAATATCAGTATTTCCCAGTTTAATTCCACCTCCCATTTTTCTGTATCCTCAATTGTAATGGAGAAAAATCCAATGCCTCCTTTCCTAGTAACTGCATTTACTCATTATCTATTTGTCACAGGATAAGCTTAGACCCATAGTGTCTCCCCTTAGAAAGCTAAAGGAAAAACTTTATGACTCAAAAGCTTAGATACTTTTTTGCATCAGAACGTTTGGTAGGGGATGAGTTGTCTCATGCGGTTAAAATCTATCTCCATGTTTCCAGACTACAAACAAAATTCACTGGATGGACTCCCTAGCCCCTCTTTAGTGTAGTATACTGTGGCAGAAGGACTATTCAAACAACATTAGGACATGAAAAAGGACATGTCTAGATAATAATGACCTTGCTTAGTCTTGGCATGGAGGTTCCCGTTCCCAACCAACAGGTCTCCCAGCAAATCTGGAAAATCTCTCCAAGCTGCTTGTCACATTCATCCTTCTCCCTGTCCCTCAACTCCAATATTTGTCAGGATTCAGTCTGAATTTTGAAAAGCTACTTTGCTTTTCCTCCTGACTTGAAAATTCTGTGATCCCCAAACTGTCCTCCTGCCTTAGAGTGAATATATCACTGGTTTTTCTGGTTTCTTTCTTCTGACCTTGGCTCATTTCCCCACCTTCACCACCTCAAAGCTTTGGGGAAATAAAAGTTCTCCTGAAACCCCTAATACCACCATTTTAGGATATCTTTAGGTCAGGGAGAAGAACTTGGAGGGGGAGCAAGATCCTCTTCATCCTACTCAAGGCTCTCCTCTGGGCTGTCCCATTAGAATGATTGCCACTGCTTTTCTCTCCAGCTTTAGAGATCTCCCTGATCTGTTTTGCTCCAAAATACTCTGTGTATCCCCCAACACTCACTCTTCTCTCTTTCTTGCTCCCCTTTCCTGCCCCCCAAACCCTGAACAATATTTCTTTCCTCTCCCCCTTCATGCTTTTCTATCTCAAATCCTAAAACCCTAATCCTGTTAGTATGCTATGTTCCAGGGCTCAGAGTCTCCATAGGGGTAATGCAATCCTGCCATAAATCTAGTACGCCTAGCAACACACACACACACACACACACACACACACACACACACACACACACACACACACACACAGAGGGATGAGCACATATCCTATCTACCTCTGCCCCTGCCCCCCAAAATAGGATGCTTCCCTTCCCATCCCCCTCTGTATACACACTCTTGCCCTCTGCCCTTTTCCCTTTATTTCCTGAGAAACTGCTTGATGACAATCCCAGCCCTACAATAAAGAAGTTTGGGTCATCCCAGCCATAAATGACCATTTGGGTGTCGTAGTCCTCACCCCTAACCCCTCAAATTTCCCTTCTGACTCTGCATTTGGCTAAATTCCCACATCCACGAGCAGAACAATTATGGAAAAAAATAACATTTCATCCTTGAAGGGGAAGTTTTTAAGAATCAGTAATGTGATTTACAAAGGGGAAGGAAGGCAAGCGTTCTCTACCTTAACATCATTCTATTCTCATGCTCCCCCTTCTCCTATTTTGTGTGAAACAAATTAATTAAACGGGATGACATCCATTGATAAACAATTTATTTTTATTTGTAGATCTGATGGTTAGGATTAAGGACAGTGTATGGGAAAGGTATGGGGGATGTGGAGAAGACCAGCCCTGAATCCTGCATTCAAGATGAGTTGTTGCTACTGTTTCTTGGACAGATTCTCCAAGTGTGTTAACTGGTTCCCCCAGTTTCAATTTCCTCTTTTCTCCCTTGCTATGCCTCCTACCCCACCCTTAGTCCTGAAATAATTTCTCTTCCTTACCAGCCAGCATTCTCTTTTTTCTCAAATGAATCACACCAAATAGATTGAAAAGGAGAAAATTTAATGCAATAAAATATTTATTAGGAAAGAGAAATATTTATTTAAAAAAAAAAAAAAGAATAACCCATGTATAATTTCTACCTCTGGGCTCCAGATCGTATAATTTTGTCTTTGAAAAATCTCCTTCCTTTGTAGTCCTGAGAATTAAGCTCACTTGGAGGGTTGCAGCAGAGTAAAAATAAGCAGTAGGTCACACTATAATTAATGAAGAGATAAGGGTTTGAATACTGAGGATTAGAAGGCCAAGCTCATCTAAGAAACTGTAGCTATCACCTATCAGGAGAGGTAGGGCCATTTAGATTATGCAGTGGGTTTGTATAGAGCCTGCTTTCCAAAGCATGTGACAGAGATTCTCATTAATCTTCTAAGATAGGTTGGATGGAGTACAGAGTTCTTGGTATCACAGTGATAATATCTTAGATTTAAATTGATATATATGATTGATCTTGATAGAAATGTGTATATGTATTATCAATAGAATGATTTACAAAACACTTAATGAAAATATCTCATTTATTGCTCATAATAAACCTGAAGACAATCCAGGAAAGTATTATTGCCCCCGTTTATAGATTAGGAAACTGAGGTTTTTCCCACCTTGATTGATCCAAGGTAGGACCCAGAGCTTTTGAGTCTTAGATGGTGTTTGTTCCCTTTCGCTACATTGCCTTTATTTAATAAGGATGCCATCCTAGCCAGGAGGCATTTAGGCCAGGCGGGAACATTTCTAGGAGGACTCAGGTTCAGAGCTGGCTTTGCCATTTGCTACCTATGAGAACTTGATCAGATCTCACCATCTCATGGCCTCAGGTTTTCTCACCTGTAAAATGAGGAAGTAATTCGAGGTGACCTTGAATGTCTCTTTTATGTAGTTTATACAGGTAAGCCTGCAACATAGTCTCTCTTTAGTGTTATAATTATGGGAGTGTAAAGGACCAGCATGAGGGACCCCTCCTGGAATATCTTCACCAACAAGGGTTTTACCCGTTTGTAAGGAGAGCAGGGAGAAGAGCCACATGACTTTGAATGAGTGCTTCTGGAGAGGGGATCTCATGGAACTATATATTTAATTAAACATTTATGTGCAAAACACTGAGCTTGGCACTTCAAAAGAAAAAAAAAAAAAAAACCCACTAAATGGGACATAGTAACTGCCTTAAGGCATTTTCTCTCTAGTGGGAGGAATATCACCTCTAATAAATACACCCAGAAATACAACACAGCATATTCTGGGCATGCTCTGAGAGCCCAATGAAGGAGGAGATCATTTCCAGCTTGGGGGGGAGTGGGGAATCAGAAGCACAGAGTCTGGAAATTCAAAGGTACCTCAGAGGCTCTCTCGTCCAGCTGCTATACTAAGAATCCTCTCCAGTATTTTGTCAATGCATGATCCTTGAGGCCGCTTGAAGATCTCTGGGAAAGGGGGACTAGTTACCTCTGAGGAAGGGTTTCCTTTGTCCTTACATCAGTCAGTTCCTCTACAACTTCCAGGCATTGTTCTTTATTCTGCCTTTTACTCAGCCAAGGGGAGTAAGTCTCATTCCTTTGAAGAGCATTAAAATACTGAAATTGTTCAGTGTCTCCAGTGTATTCAACTATTCGTGATCCCATCTGAAGCTTTCCTGGCATATTAGTGTGGTTTGCCATTTCTTTCTCCCCTTCATTTAACAGATAAGAAAACTGAGGCAAATAGGATTTAGTGAATTGTTCAGGGCCACACAGCCAATATATCTGAGACTAGATTTGACCTCAGTTCATCTTGGTTCCAGTGCTGTGCCACCTAGAAGCAATCAAATGCCTTCTAAAGCTTTTATTCCAGATTCCTTGGGTAGAGGATTGGACCTGGACTCAGAAAAGCTTGAATTCAAATTTGGCTTTAGAATTTTACTAGCTATGTGATCTTGGGCAAATCATTTCTTTCTTTCTTTCTTTCTTTCTTTCTTTCTTTCTTTCTTTCTTTCTTTCTTTCTTTCTTTCTTTCTTTCTTTCTTTCTTTTTTAAAGCTTTTTATTTTCAAAACATATGCATGGATAATTTGACAACAGTAACCCTTGCATAGCTTTGTGTTTCAGATTTTCTCCTCCTTCCCCCCACCCGCTTCCTTAGATGGCAAACAACCCAATATATATTAGACATGTTAAAATATGTTAAATCCAATATGTATAAACATATTTATACAAGTCTCTTGCTGGGCAAATCATTTTCTGTCTTCCTCAGTTTCCTTTTTTGTAAACTAGAGATAATAATAGCACCTACTTCCCAGAGCTTTTGTGAGATAAAATTAGAAAACATATGCAATATGTTATAAAATATGTTGATTGTATACAATGCATATGTTATATGTTATAAAATATATGCCATAATATATCTAATATAACAATGTCACCATTTTTATCCAACTTTAAAGCGCTATTAGCTATTACTTCTTTTCCCACTTTTATTAATAATAATAATAATAAATAATAATATCAAGACCCTTCTCTAACTTTGTCACCCTCCTAGATATTCTTGTCAGTATCCTTTCTAAACTGGGGTACTCAGAATCAAATACCAAGACATATGAAGTGGAAGGGACTGCCATTTCTCTCATTTTAAACATTTAGTTGTCTTAATGCTAACCCAAGATAATATTGGCTTTTTGGCTACTATATCCCACTATTGATTCATTGAGCTTAGAGTTTACTAAGATCACCATTTTCCCCCTTAGAAATATTGTTTCAGTATGAACTTCTGAAGTAGAGTTTTTCTATAACCCAAATAGAAAACTTTTAAGTTTTTCTTGGTTCATCTTATTTTATTATATCTGGCCTACTGTTCTAGTCTAATGTCAAAATCTTTTAGGGTTCTGACCATTATCTAGCATATTAATTACCCCCTCCCAGCTTTGTTCATCTCCAAGTTTGATAGATTTGACAGCTATACCTTTATCTAAGTCTTTGATAAAAATGTTAAATAGTTCAAGGCCAAGTACAAATCCCTGGAGCATTCTAGAAACCTTCCAAGTTGAAGTCAAAAACATTAATGACTGGAGGCTAGCTGGCTGTTAGAAGAAGTTGGGTGGAGGAGTGGATAGAGTGCTAAATCTGGAATCAGAAGATATCGAGTTCAGAGTTGGCATTAGTGTGACAGAGTGTGACCTAGGTAAGTCAGTTAGTCTGTTTACCTCAGTTTTCTTAACTGTAAAATGGGAATGGCAACACCTGTTTTGCAAGGTTGTTATAAGGACCAAAATGAGATACAATTTGTAAAGCACTAGTACAGTGCTTAGCGCATTAAATGCTTTCCTCCCCTTTTTTTTTTACTCTCCTCATTCAGAACCCACTTAATTGTGCCATAGTCCATATTTCTCTCCACAGAAATAGTATGAGTTGTTGTTCATTTCTTTCACTCATGCCTGACCCTTTGTGATTCCATTTAGGGTTTTCTTGGCAATGGCTTGCCATTTCTTTCTTCAGCTCATTTTACAGACAAGGAAACTGAGGCAAACAGGACTGATACTTGCCCAAGATCACATAGCTAATAGGCATCTGAAGTCAAATTTGAATTCAGGAAGATGAGTCTTCTTGACTTCAGGTCCAGCACTCTATCTAATGAGACGTTATCAAATCCTTCATTGAAATCCATGTAAACTATAACTGTAGCATTGCCCTGACTTTTCAGTCTAATAACTGTGTCAAAACAGAAAGGAAAGCTTTTAGGGGGATGACCTGTTCTTAATGAGGTCATGCTCATTATTTCTGATCACTTCATCCTTTTCTACGTGTTCCCCAAACACCCTTTAATCATAGATTCTAGAATTTTGCCAGATGTTGAAATCAAACTTATTAGTCTACAATCTGTAAATTCTATTCTCTCTCCTTTTTTTGAATAGAGGCTCAATGTTTGTCCTTTTCCAATGTTATAGAATTTCTTTTGCTCTCTTCTGTGCCTCAGATGTGTTCTTTGACTGTGGCTCAGTTATCATCTATGCCAGTTCTTAAAGAACCATGGGATGCATTTTGTAAGCCTGGTAACTTGATCTCATCAAAAGTAGATGGATATTCTCCTACTCTTCATGGAGGTAGAGGCATTAGAAGAATGTCGCCATCCCCATAACTGGGAGGGAGGACATTCTAGGTATAGGATAAGGTGTCAGCAAAGGCATGGAGGTGGGAAAACACACAGCATGTTTACAGACTAGTTAATCCAATGGCTAGTAGTACATTTTTGCCAAAGTATGAGCTACATGTGGGAATTGGCGGGCCAAAACTGGATTATGGAGGGTTTGATCAGAGTAAAAGCTTGGACTTCATTCAACAGGCAAAACAGAATCATTCAAGTTTTTTAAGTATTGGAATGACATTACAAGATTTATGTATTAGGAAGACTAATTTGACAATCACGAGTGTTTGGGGAGATTTTGAGAAATATTGAAGGTAGAGAGACTAATTGGGAAACTCTAATAGTACAAGTGAGAAATATCAAGGGCCAAGACTACAATGAGGGCAGTGAGAATGGAGTGGAGACGATATATTTAAGAGAGATAATAGAGGTCATATGTTAGCATTTGATGACTAGATGTTGGGACCAAGGGAGAAAGAAAAGAGTTTAAAAAATAGCACCAAGTATTTGAACATGGGTGATATCACAAATCAAATTAAGGAATGCAGAAAGAGGAGTGGGTTTTGTCTAAAAGGTAATGATATATTGAGTTTGAGATGCTGGCAGGACCTCCATGCAGGTGGAGTATCTGCTAGACAGTTGCAATGGGGCTCCGGAGCATAAGAGAGAGATTGTAGCTGGAGATATATATATAATTGGGAGAGCGGATCCAGAGCCTGTGCTATATCTAAATTTGAGCCTTACTTTCAGAGAAATGATAGTACAAGCCCTGGTAGCAGATGAGCTCATTATGAGAAAGGCATTGTCACAATCAAGGGAGAAGAGGGGTCAAAGGTAGGCAGGACTTTGGAAAATTTCTCTGTGGGTGGATGATGGAGTAGAAGAGTACAAGGGCAAAGTACAAAGACAAATCTTCTAAGTAGACAAAGAAACACTTCTTAGAGAAAACAGAGAATCAGGATGGTGATGAGAAAGAGTACAAAGTGTGAGTTCAATAGGAATAGAGGCAAAAGGACAGGAGACTGTGGCAATAAGGGAATTTCTGAATTCAAAGTTTCAGAAGTGAGGTGTTTCTAGGTGAGTGATGAGATAGTGCAGTGGATAGAGCATCACATCAGGTCTGGAGCTAGGAAGAGCTAAGTTCAAATCTGAAGTCAGACACTTCTTAGCTGTATGACCCTGGACAAATCCCTGTTTGCCTCAGTTTCCTCATCTGGAGAAGGAAATGTCAAGCCACTCTAATATCTTTGCCCAGTAAACCCCAAATGGGACCATGAAGAGTGACTGAACAAGAAAACATTTCTAAATGATGATATGGCCTGAAGAATGACCAGTTAGTAGCTATAGCAAAATGGTGATGGTAGAGATTATCGAGGAAGTCAAGGAACTATGAGTCAGAGGATTAGAATGTGTGTTGAATATGTACACTGAAGTTCCAGATGATATAGGAAAAGTGGAGAGAAGACCAGGACCCGGGTCTCAAACTCATTGAGAAAGTTAGGAGAAAGTTCTAGTAGAATTGGGAAACATTGGATGCATCTGTAAGGCAGGAACATCTGCCAGTCATTCATACAGGATGATACAGTAGCTTGTTCCTCCTTCGATTAGGTGATGTCAGATTCAATCTAAAGAAAATCGTTCTAACAAGTAGAGCTCTTCAAAGGCAGAATGGCTGCCTCAGGGGGTTAATGAGTTCACCATCACTGGGAGGAGAAAGGCCTTGATTGATGATGGCAGAACAAAGGTTTGGAAGTAGCTATAACTATACAAGAGCATGTCAGCCCTTCCTGGGAGTTGTGAAAGTGGGATAGGAAGGCTCCAATGGAGAGGGCTTTGAAGGCTGTGTTGTCGCCAGACTTCACTTAATTTGAAAAGAAAATAGAAAAAAAGTTTGAAGATGTCGGAGATGTCCATATTTGGAAATAGGCTAGGAAAGAGATGAAAGCGGATAAAAAATAAGGCTGAGCTGGACAGGGATGAGAGTTTAAGGGAAAAGGGATCCTAGAATAATAGCAACTCCAAACTGGAAGGAAATCTCAAAGATCTTCCAATCCAACCCTCAAACTGAGCAGAATTCCCTTTACAATGTTTCCAAGTGATCATCCAACCTTTTATTGAAGTTCTCCAGGGATGATGAACTCATTACCCACTTTGAACCTCTGTAATTAAGAAGTCTTTTTTTTTTTAATCTAACATCAACTCATCTAAAGAGCTAAAGGAAATACTATACCATCCTGTACTGTGCAGATGATTGAAAGATGTTACTACCTTCCAGATTTATCATCACAACATTGGAAGAGTGATAAATGGTATCTTTTGAGACCTATATTTTAGGTATCTTGAAAACTTCCATAAACCATGGCGGGACAGCCCCAGGGAACCTAGAGATGACTTCAGGATTGAGGGACTAAAGAGAGCACTAGATAATGGGGATTGGGAAACAGGGAGATTGAGAATTAGGCTTGGAGAAGAGGCACATTAGGGGCAGAAGAAAGCTTAAAATAAATTGAATTTTATTCATGGAGAAGCTGGCAAAATTATTACATTTCACATTCTTAATTACAATGAGATTGGTTATGGCAAAAGGGTGCCCTTGCAGGCTTCACTGTGTGGTATCTTTGGCTTCTTTTACAAGATGATTCATTAAAACATATAGGATTTAAATAGTCTTATGTTAAAAAGCTATTTGATTATGGACTCAGAACCGTAGTAAAGAATGTTGATTTTTTTTGTCCTATATGATGGAGCTCTATCCAAACTACTTTTATTAAATATTGACCAATTTAATAATCAGATGGGGCACTCATTGGTATAAATGAGAAAATCAGTGAGACACCACTGACTTCCCAATTTTCTCTAACTGAATATCAACCAAAGTTCTCAAAAAATCAATTGGAAAATGCTGGATTACATTTAAAATTCAATGAGGCACAAAATGGATTAGCCAATCTACTTTGTATCCTGAATTATCCTGTTTATATCCTGTTCACTGAGATGTAATTGAAGGAAATCTTTTTGAGTACATCACACCATATTGGATTTTTTCAAAATATGACCTGTTAACTAAAATATAGTTACCACTACCTCCTCCACTTGCTATCTTGCTTAGGGAGTAAATTCACACTTTTGCCCTCCCTTTCTTTTTCTTTGGGGAATGAAGAATCAATTTTAGGATGTTCTAATTTAAAGTTAACAAGAATGCGTATGCTCCGTGACTTCTGATTCTTTTTTGCTAGTAAAAAAAATTAGATGTCTAAAAAAGTATATTTGTCAAAATTTGTTCTTTATGTTTGCATGTTATCACACTCCACTGATTTTAGATTTAATATTACTGTCAGTTGATTTTATAATCATAGATATAAAGTTGCTTTTTTTTTCTTTAAGCAATAAGATAACACTTGGGTTTTAATGGTTTTAATCCTCATTCTATTCATCTTTTAGTTCTATCCTCTATTAAAATGTTAGCTTCTTGAGTACAGGAACTTGTTCCTTTCTTTCCTCTCTCTTTACCTACTTTCCTTCCTTTCTCCTTCCTTTCCCCCCTCAGAGTTTCCCTTCCTCCCTTCCTTTTTTCCTTCCTTCCTTTCTCCTTTCTTTCTTTCTGCTGTTGATTCCCCAGAACCTAAAACAATGCCTCATTCACAGTAGGGGTTTAATAAAAGCATGTTATATTGACTTAAATTCAGAACCTTATTTTTTTACCCATAATTTAGCCCTCACTGGGTTTCACAGGCCTAGTTGGCCTTGCAGGGAATGGTGGTAAATTTGACTGTTTATTTTTGAGTCTGTTACCAACTATATGTTTGGAAGGAGAAGCTGAGGCATTTGAGGTTTATCGATTTGCCCACAGTGATTCAGTGAATCAGTAAAGGGAGCAGGGAATAAAATCAGCTTTCTGGCACCATTCCTCAGGCACACAACCTTTACCTTATAATGACTAGTTCAGAAGCCAAGAGCCCATCTAAAAGAATTTGATCAGAAAAAAAAAATAGGAGAGGTGATTCTAAAACCACAGAAGCACTAAGAAAATCATAAAGATGTATAATATATGATGGCATTTACCAGCTATAAATAGGGAAGATGCAGGGAGAAAAATAGAGACCTTATAAATCCATTGGGTCAAAAGAAATAGAAACTGCTTAATATTTCATAAAAAAATGGATTCACATAAATTGTGCTTTGATATCTTTGGGTGAAAGATAATATGTAAGGACTGAGGCTTTGTCATTCATTACTCTTAGTTATTAATAATTTGAACTATTATTGAATGAAACTGTCAACAAGGTATGTTTTTACTATTTATTGAACCCATATAATGGGTTAGGGCCTACTTGGAGCCTATATACCCACATGTATCCAGAGCAATCCTTGTCCATGGGATATTTGTGCTTTGGGGAGCTGTGTATTAATGGAGATGATTTTTGTAACTAGACAAAAGCTTCTCTTGCCCCAGGGAAGCTGCAGCTCAGGCTGTGAGTTAGATTAGAAAAGTCTTCACATGAAGCAGGCCCCAGCTCACTAAGAAAGCAGAGGACTGGAACTCTGAGGGCTGGGGAAAGGTATAATGAAGTTAAAGTCAGCACAAGTGGGTGAGTGGGCAGCACATGGAGCAGAGAACAGATCTAAATCTGAAGAAACCAAAAGTAAGAACAAAATTGGGAAGGACCCAGACAAAAACAAACAACTCAAAACAAAAAGGTTTAAAACATTTTTTAGATTTGTTCCTGGAGTGGAAGATTCCTCAATGGGGAAAAAGTAGGGGGAGGGAAGTTTTAAAATAAACTCTGTGACTCAGATTAGTCAAGATTCTGTTGTGGACAGGGTACTGGATTTGTAGGCCATGTTCAAATCTCACTTCAGACAACATCTGTATGATCCTGAATAAGTCATTTAATCTCTGTGTGTCTTATCTGTAAAATGAGTGAGTAAGGCTTGATGTCTTCTCAGGTCCCTTCCAGCTTTCAATTTATGATTGTGAGTTGATGGATCAAGTCCAAATCTCTCTTTCAATCTTCCTTCCTTCCCTCCTTCCTTTCCTTCCCTCCTTCCTTTCCTTCCCTTCCTTCCTTCCTTCCTTCCTTCCTTCCTTCCTTCCTTCCTTCCTTCCTTCCTTCCTTCCTTCCTTCCTTCCTTCCTTCCTTCCTCCCTTCCCTTCCCTTCCCTTTCCTTCTCTTCCCTTTCCTTTCCTTCCTCCCTCCCTCCCTCCCTCCCTCCCTCCCTCCCTCCCTTCCTTCCTTCCTTCCTTCCTTCCTTCCTTCCTTCCTTCCTTCCTTCCTTCCTTCCTTCCTTCCTTTCTTCCTTCCTTCCTTCCTTCCTTCCTTCCTTCCTTCCTTCTTTTCTTCCTTTCTTTCTTTCTTCTTTCCTTCCTCTCATTTCATCAATATAGGGAGTTCCACATTCCTACATTCCTACAGCAATTTGTCTAACTTCAAGTCTTAGAGAATGAGTTATCCCAGAGCCCTGAAATTGGTTAAGTAATTTGGCAAGTAGTGGCAGTAGAAGCCGAACTCAGATAATTTTCTTTTCCGAGACTAGCCCTCTATTCATTAGGCTATGTTGCCTGTTATATTAGTTTCCTGATGAATACAGAGGTCAGTCTTACAGGTATAAACATTCTTCAGGAGCAGCCCTAACATTGAAAACACTTATGTCCACATTGACCACAATCATAGGCCAACACTGAAATGTGCAGGCATACATACCCACCGTCCAGCCCCCAGAGCCTGACATGCATACATCCTATATCACTGTACCCCAGTCTGAAGTAGCAATCATTCCCTCACTTAAGGGGGTTTGAGGAAGGTTGGGAGGGGAATGGTGTTTGGTGTTAGCTGCCAAGACTGCCAAAGAGGGGGGTCAAATAGGATAAAATAGGATATTAAAAACACATAAGCCATGCTGTGTTTCTAAACGGTACCAGCGTGATATATATGCTCCAGATTAGTAGCTCTGTTAAAGTTCAGATCTGCTCAAAACTTCAATTACATACTCACATTTGCAAACAAAGCTTTTTTTTTTCTTTCTAAGGCTACTTAGCACCAACCTAATGAAGGCCCCACATACAGATCAGCACCCAGTCCAACATCTTTGGGGAACAGAGTATTCCTGGTAGCATTGATTGCTGACAACACCCTTTGGGGATATGGTGCTGAATTCATCCCAGGCTTGCCAAAAAAGAAAAAAAAAAAAAAAGAATATCTCTGCCTCAGCAACTTAGATTCTAGGAGAGCTGCATTAATGTCTCTTGTCTGCAGGCAAAATTCCTTCATCCTTCTCAAAACTATAATGTGCACTAACCAACACAGATGTGAAACCAGGGTGATAGTGAGGGCCAGGGCTTTCTCTGACTGCATCATCCCTCCCTTCATCATCAAATTATGATTAGTTATTGAGAATTTATAGAATTCAGGGTTCCCTCATTCCATCTTATAGAGGGGAAGTCAATTATAATCCCCTTTTCTTGCCCCTACTTTTCTTATCTCCTCTTTCCTCCATGTTCCTTCATTATTAATAGCAAGACAGTGAAATCATCATTTGGAAAAGGCAACTGGAGAGTAGCAATATTGTAGACAGGTAAAAGGTCAGTATCTTTGTGAGAATGGACTTTATGCTAGGAAGAAAGAGATAAAGATTTTCCTTTTTACTCTGCCTTTTATTTCTCTCAAGAAAGTCAGTTCTCCGAGTGTGGATCACAACATAGAATTTTCACTTTTTATGTTGTTTGCTTGAATTTTATTTTCTTTCTCAATTTTTTTCTTTTTGATCTGATTCTTCTTGTGCAGCAAGATAATTGTATAAATATGTATGCCTATAAAAATGAATAAAAGAATAAAAAAAAAGAAAGTCAGTTCTCTTTGTTTCATTTTCTCTGGCTTTAAAGAAAACTTCATTGATTGTGTTCTCTCTCTCTCTCTCTCTCTCTCTCTCTCTCTCTCTCTCTCTCTCTCTCCCCCAAAAAAACCCAAATATTTAATTTCTGCATTGCTGTCACTTTCTAATGACCCTCCCATGTAACAAACAATGCCAATACATTGACCACATCTGACAACCATACTTGCCACATACCTAGAGTTTGCCACTTGTCTGTTGAGGGAAGAAAATTAGGTTTTATCATCGGTCCTCTGAAGTTGGTGGTCCACTGCATTGATATCTTTCATTGTTGCTTCCCTTAACATTTTTATGATCTTGATCTAATTTGTCCTCTTGCTTTTGCTTACTTTGTTTTGTACCAATTCATACAAACCCGCCAAAATTTCTCTTACTTCTCCATCATATTTTTGATGTGATGCAATTTTATTATCCATATGCTTCCTTTTTGGTTTTTGCTATCATCATCAATAAGGCTATATTTTTGTATAAACAATATTTTTTCTTTTGTTTTTTACCTTCTTGGAGTATCTGCCCAGTAGTAGTATTGCTGGGACCAAAGAGAGTGTATATTTTAGTGTCTTTTCCAGTATGATTCCAAATTCTTTCTCAGAGCAGTCTATTTGTAGCCCCACTCACAGTACACAAGTCTGTCTATTTTCCCATAGTTTTTTCCAACAATTATCATCTTTACTTTCTTAGCATCTTCATCAATCTGCTAGGTAAGAGGTGAAGCCTTAGAGTTGTTCTAATTTGTATTTCTCATTATTGATTTAAATAATCTTTCTATGGTGGCTGATTGTTTTCATTTCACTACCTATACATATTTTTGACCATTTATTTAAGAGGGAATGGTTTTATTTATTTTGATATTCCACGTACAACACATACCCCACAGCAGGTAACTTTCATGATAACTATCACTTTAGTTCTGACTTTGCCAAATAGCAAGTTATGAGTATTTTACAAAATGATGCATTTCCTAGTGTACTTGTCAAGAAATTCTCTATTGTTAGGTGTTACCTTTAGCCCTAAAGTAAGTGGATTAGCCAGAGAAAAGCTTAATTTCAGCTTCTGTTCCTCCTGTTTTCCCTGTAAT
Organism: Sminthopsis crassicaudata; assembly: GCF_048593235.1. NCBI lineage: Eukaryota > Metazoa > Chordata > Mammalia > Dasyuromorphia > Dasyuridae > Sminthopsis > Sminthopsis crassicaudata. The sequence goes on along the minus strand of NC_133619.1, from coordinate 77,817,175 downwards.
CCAAGGCTCTCTTATGGCTCAATTATTGCCCCTTGCTAGAGACAGACTGCCAATCAGTTACATGATATGCCCACTACTTCCACTTAAAACCATTCCTACCCAGAGACATTAAGGTTTCAGTGACTGGCAGCTCCATAAGGTTCAAGAAAGCAGTGTGAGCCAGGTAACTATCCCCAGTGTCTAGGAAACCACTGACTTGAAACAAATAATGCTGCAGTCCCATCAATGCCCTGGAAGTCTGTCATATTCTAAGAAGCAGAAATTGGAGCATCCAGCTTTTCCTCTCCAAAAAGAAATGGCTTTAGCATCCCAGTGTTGATCATTGTGGAATATGGAGAACTCATTTTAAATGACATGCAAATTAGATAGTTTGGCTCTAGGATTTAGGTAGGGGTTTTGTTTTGTTATTGTTGTTGTTTTTGCTTTATCTACCCCGAAGCCCTGAAAACCAAGACAGAAACAGAAGTATACTTACCCCAGTTAGTTTAAAAAAAAAAAACACAAGAGAGCACACACACAGAAAAAACATACGGTCCATATGGTAGTTATTGATTCTGGCCATCTGGTAAGTTAGGAGTTGGCTTCTACCATGTTGAATCAGAAGCTGCCCCAAAAAGCCTTTCCTCCCATAAGATGCATATTGGTCAGATGGGGACAGGGATGGATTTCATTACCTGGAGGTGACTTCTCCAGAAGGAAGGGAGGCTGGGCATGGAGGGGTCGCTTGGACATCTGACTGTGAAACAAAGTCTAAAGAGAGCATTTAATGTGCTGGTTGGAGGGGGTGGGAAGAGGGAAAGTACTGAGACAGTTCTCCATCCTCACACTCATGGATTTGTGTAGGAGCTGGGGAAATATGTATCCAACTATAGAAAGGATTGGATAGGGCCTTCCATGAAGTGCTATGTTAATTCTTTAGGATGCCAGACATGTAGATGTGTGTACATCTGTGTGTTGGCGAAGATGTGTATGAATTTGTGCGCGTGTTTGTGTGTGCATCCCTATCCATATGTTTCTATCTGTATCTGTCTGTGTGTGGCTGTATCTCTGTGCTTTGTGTATATGTATCGATGTATCTGTCTCAGTATGTATCTCTGTGTTCATGTGTCTCTATGTGTTTACATGTATCTATGTGTATCTCTATACTTGATTGTATCTGTATCTGTGTGGATTTGTGTCTGTGTCTTAGCATTTATATGTACTTCGGCATCTCTGTGTGAATCTTTATCTGCGGGTCTATAACAGTAGGGTTGTGGCTTTGTGAGCACTTGTACATGTCTATATTTGCATTCAAGTTACTAATTTATGTGTCGGTATTTGTATGTGAATATATCTACATTCACGTCTCTCTAAAAGTCCATGTCCACATTTTTGCATGTTTGTATTTTTGTATATTTTTGTGTGTGTTTGTCATATGTGTATATCTTAGGAAAGTTAAATTCTATCTCTGCATATTTGTGTATATCTGCATTTATGTCATTAATTCTGTTTGTATGTCAATATCTATATGTGAATTTATTGACACGCATGTGTCTCTAAAAGTGTAGTCTAGGGGCAGCTAGGTGGTGCAGTGGATAGAGCACCAGCCCTGAATTCAGGAGGACCTGAGTTCAAATCTGGCCTGAGACACTTAACACTTCCTAGCTGTGTGACCCTGGGCAAGTCACTTAACTCCAACTGCCCCCCCCCCCAAAAAAGGTGTATAGCTACATGTTTGCGTGTTTGTATCTTTGTATATATTTGTGTTGTGTCACATGTGTATATCTTCTTGCACATCGGAAAGCTAAACTCCAATTCAGGTAAGGGGACAGAGTCTGCTCTCCTCAAAAGGAATCACATTGACTGTTTCTCAGGTTTCTGGATATTTCTCCGTTTTAAGTCTGTATGTTGTTTGTTTATGTTTTCTAAAATGCTTTCCTTTTGAGCTAAACCTTCCCAGCTCAGGGATGAAATTTTCCTCTCTGAAAGTTTTTAGTGAAAACAATTTATTGTTTTAAAGTTAGAGAAGATATGAAAAATAAGTATTTTTTCATGGTGGAAAAGAAACACTTATAACATTTGGGGTTTGTGGGAAGTAAAGGTCAGTGAAAGCTTTTCAGATTCATAGACTCATAGATCATAGATGAAAGGGAGCTCAAAAACTTTCTAGTCCAACCCCATCCCCCGCTTTGCAGAGAAAATGAAGAGACTTGTCCCATGTCACACAGTGACAATGTGTAGCTAAGTTAAAAAAAATAGATTTGAATAGCACATTTTGGTTTCATGTTCTAGGTCTTTCAAGCCAACAATGATGCAACTGAAGTGGTTTTGAACAAGATTCATACTCCGGTGCTGACTCGATTTATCAGAATCCGCCCTCAGACCTGGCACACGGGCATCGCTCTGAGGCTCGAGCTCTTTGGCTGCCGAATTACAGGTAAGATCAGCCTACTTTGCCTCCACTTCCTCTGTTCTTCTTTTGTTCAGTTCTTTGCCCAAATGACGCTTTGGGAGGCAGGTGACACAATCAAGCCATCCTGCTGTCCAGGGGGTTCTTCCCAGAGCCCTCAGCAAGTCAGTGACCTCTCTCACCTTTTCTGTATCTGTGCTGATTCACGAGTGGGTCAGTCCAAATACCAGAACAGTTTTTAAAAGATAAATTTATGGAGTCCTTTTTGGTTTTCCATCACCTACATTTCTTGATGGACTCCTCCCCTCATCTTTAGGGAGTGATCCCTTATAAAGAACAAAAATGCAATAAAACAATGCACGTTCACAATATCAGACATGATTTGAAGTATTTTTGTGCTCATTCTCCTAGCTGGGCACCTTCTCAGACCCATCATTTGGGGCCAGTGGTCATTTTAATTCTATAGCATTCAGGCAACAGTTTTTGAAGTAAAGAACAATTAAGGACTGAACTGTCCTGTGCTGATGATAAGTACATAGGATTTCAGAGGAGGGTGTGCTCTGTAAGGGCTGGTGCAGCCTAAAGTGATGCTTTATTGAGTATTCATGCATAATGACAACAATAATAATAAACAACTTACACATTTAATGCATTAACAAAATTTTCTCACAATTCTGTGAATATTCATATAATTATCTTTCTTTTACAGATGGGGAAACTGAGGCTTAGAGAGATTTTTTTAAATGACTTTTCCCAAGTCAGATAGCCAGTAAATGGAACCCAGATCTCCTCAGATTTAGACCCAATGCTATTCTGATTACATCATGCCTTTGCTTGCTTATTGGTCTAGGAAAACATTTCATAGCATTGATTTAGAGCTGGAAGCAGCTTCAGAAGCTAGCATCTAGTCATTTTAGAGTTGAAGAAATTAAGGCTAAGTGATTTACCCTTAGTCACAGAGTTCGTGTCAGAGAGTGGGATTAGAACTCTGCCCAGCACTTCATCTGCTCCCTTGCCCTGTCTTGAATCCTGATACATCCACACTATGGGATGGTACTCTGCCTGTGGGATGTCAACAATGACTCAAGCAAATGACACTTTGCACTTTTCTCACTCCCGCTCTCTCTGCAGATGCACCCTGCTCGAATATGCTGGGAATGCTTTCTGGCCTGATCGCAGACTCCCAGATCACAGCCTCCTCCACTCGCGAATACCTCTGGAGTCCAAGCGTGGCCCGTCTGGTGAGCAGCCGCTCAGGCTGGTTCCCCCGCATCCCACAGGCTCAGCCTGGGGAAGAGTGGCTACAGGTGGATCTGGGAGTGCCTAAGACAGTGAAAGGGGTCATCATCCAGGGAGCTCGAGGTGGGGATTCCATCACTGCTGTGGAGGCCCGAGCTTTTGTGCGCAAGTTCAAGGTGTCGTACAGTTTGAATGGAAAGGACTGGGAGTACATAGAGGATCCAAGATCCCTACAACCTAAGGTAAAGAAAATTCACAAATTCTAACCAAAGAGGGAGGAATACTTCAGGAGTGGGTCACTTCTCCAGATCAGAGTGTCACATGTGCAAAATTTCCCAGTGGTGGTAGTAAGGAACCAGATTAAAATGTAATTGGGAAAGTTAACCAAAAAAATAAAAATACAGTAGAACACAAATAATGTTAATATGTGGTTTTCTAAGTTAAGGATAGCCAGGGATCATTACGAAGAGTTAGTGGCCTCTTCTATTTGAGCTTGACATGCCTGATCTAGGTAGCTCTAGTTATCTAAATTCCTGCAGTGAAGGAAACTGAGACAGATGGAAATAAAGTGACTTATCCAGAGTAACAATATGTCTCTGAGGCAGGATTTGAACTCAGGTTGTTCTACTTTCTGGCCAGGTTGTGCCATTTAGCCCACAGACAAACAAATGCAAGCGAGAGGAGGTTTTGAAGTACAGGATAAGGATAGAGCATCAGAAACAACTCTTTTTCTCCATTAGTATGTCATTGTTGGTATTATTCAGTCAAGGCTAACTCTTTGTGATACCATTTGGGATTTCCTTTGTAAAGATACAGGAGTGCTCTGCTATTTCCTTCTCCAGATCATTTTACAGATAAGGAAACTGAGACAAACAGGGGTAAGTGATTTGCCCAGGATCTGTCTGAACTCAGATCTTCCTGACTCCAGACCTGGTGCTCTATTTATTGTGCCATCTAGCCATGCCTGTTGATCAGTATACCTCTTCCCATTCCCCTGGTGATCCTGATTGGTTCTATCGCTACCATTCCCATATCAAAGCGGACGGTCAAATAATCTTCCAAAGACAAATTTTATCTGGGCTGGAAGTCAAGGTCACTAATCTCACAGCTCTTTGCCTCTGAGAAATGAAGGTTGGCTTTATTCTCAAGGAAAAAAGGAAAGTCCCTGGTGATGAGCTCGTAAAATGGGTTTCTTTTGTGAGAGAGAAAGAACATTTATCTGCTTTTTCCCTTTGGGCTGGCTGATTTTTCAGTTGCTTTTTAAACCTTTTGAAAATTAAGGGGCCCAAGAAAGACAGGAGAGAGAGAACAGGTCTGTATTCAACTTCCTCTGTTCTGCGAATGTTTCCATTCCAAAAACTGAGGCCAGGGGTGGGGTGGAGGTTTGGGAACACTGATGTAAATTCCAAACTCATAACTCCCGGATCTTGGCAGAATTTATGGGTCGGTAACCCGAACCACAGCAAACTGTCCACCACAAGCTTCAGGCATTGCTACAGAGGACTGACCACAGCTTCTCCTGGGCCCCTCTGGAGACATGGGAATTGAGATGATTTTAGCTATGGTTAGATTCTTCCTTGTGAACAGAGAAAGTGGCCAACTGCCTCCATCTGGGAGTAAGTTCCCAAGGCCCACAGGGGCGATCTGTTCTTGAAAAAAAAAAAATAATAATAATAAAGGAGATGTAAACCGATTCCAGGTGCCTGAATATGCCAGCAAAGCACATGGATTGATATCGCTGATTAACACCCACACCCACCTTTCACCTTCCCTTTTCCTCTTTCCCATCCTGTCTCCCCAATAGCGACCCCACCAAAATGGGAGAACTCCTTTTTGTCTAGGATGTCAGAGTAATTTCTAAGGATATGCTCTCAAAGCTTGGGCAAGATTTTCATGGGAGGTTAGAGGGTACAGCCAAAAGGAAAAAAAAAAATATCTGAGAACCTGAGTTCAAATCCCCACTCTTTTTCTTACTACTTGAATGAGTAGGAATCTATAGATCAGTTATTTTCTTCTATAAAGGATCTAGGCTGAGCAGGTTGGACCAGATGCCTACTGAGATTCCTTCTAACTCTATGCCTGTGGTTCTGTGATCTTTTGCACAAAGAAATTGGTTGTTTGGCTAATCAGCATTAGAAGAGAAAGTCCATTTTCAAAACATAAAGAACTCTCAAGCAGTCAGACCCTGTCAAACTTACTTTTATTTCCTCCAGCAAATTTCAGCATGAGATTTATTCAGATTCTGGTGTGTATATTGAATATGACTTAATCTCCTTGAACCCTGAGACTTTGAGAGGATGGATAGAATGCCCTAAGTCTACACAGATGTCAAAGATGTGTAAGCCCATGACATCCCCTTACCTCAGGGATACTCCAGAGTATACCTCAGGTTAAGTGACTGAAATATGAGGAACTGGACTCAAATTTTCCTTTTGATACTTACTACCCATGTGACCGTGGGCAAGCAATACCTTCCTTGGGCCTTCTGTAAAATGAGATCACATTTAAAGGAGGGAACCTTCTGGCTCAAGACTTAAGAGTTTGAGTCACTTAAATTTCCTGGACTTCAATTTATTCATCTGTACAATGAGTTTCTCTAAGGTATCTTCAATGTATTGTCCCATAATAATTATGGTCCTTTGATTACAAGACCCAGTGAAGAGAGCTCCATAGAATGTCAATCATTGAGAATATCATTCCATACCTGTACCATATCAGGTATAGAAGGAGAGAATATAAAGCACGTGGGGGAGGAATCAGATGATCTTTGTTCTCCTTGCAGCTCTTTGAAGGGAACATGCATTACGACACTCCAGACATCCGAAGGTTTGACCCCGTTCCTGCCCAGTACATTCGGGTATATCCAGAAAGGTGGTCGCCAGCTGGGATCGGGATGCGCCTGGAGATTCTGGGCTGTGACTGGACAGGTAAGGCTCCTTGCATCTTTCTAATTATCTTGAACCAGGTTTACTAAGGTTCAGTCTTCCCTGAGATTGCCCTGAGAGAGTAACATTCATTCACTGACCTAGGCTGGGGAGAAATTGAGGAGATTCATACCCGGATTAGAATCCTATCCAACTTAAAGCCCAGAGTCCATCTGTAGACTTTAGCCAATTTTTAAAACTAAATTTTTATTGCTATCCTTTGTTTTTAGATCAATTTCATTTCCCAGCATTTTTTCTTAGCCTCTGCCTCCCAAGGGGCTATCCCTTAGACCAAAGAATAAACAAGAAAGGAAAGTAATAATAGTTCAGCAAAAGAACTAATTTATCAACCCCATCTGATGTAATGTGGAGCACTTCGCACCTCTGCAAAGAATGGAGGTGCCATCGGGCCATTTTGTGGGGCTCGTGTTTCAGACAGTGAGTCACAGGTTCAGCAAGATTTTTCTCAGAGTCTTGAAAACAAATAACAACAACCCAGCACCCATCCCAATTCAATTATATCCTGACTCTTCAGGCTAAAGGGCTGTTCCTGTTGATTTAGAAAAGGAGAGGGAGTAGGGAAGAAACCACCTCATAATAATAAAGTAATCTGTTTAAGTCTGAATCTGGCCTCCAGATGTCAGTGGTAAAGAGACTTCATTTTCATTTAGAAGCCACATCTGTAAAAGGCATTTGCTAGTTGAGGGTTCCTGTTGTGGGGAGCTTAAAGGGAACATGGTTCACCCCAAGCTTGTGGCTGGGACTTTGTTCATCTCTTCATCTCTGGGGCAGCACCAGACATAGTAGAGCTCTTTAATTCACACTAATGAGGAGGAGGAGGCCTGCTGAGAGCTACTAGTCGAGTTGTAGGGGGAGCAAGTGTACCCATCCCCTCCTTTTCTCTGGCTCTGGCCCCACCCTGTTCCCCCAAGGCTGGCAGTAGATCTTAAGTTCTCTTTTTTTTCCCTGTCTGCCAAAAGGGGCTCAGTCTAGCTAGAGCAAGGGGAAGGTTTAAGTTTCTGAGGCTAAGCAGATTCCAGGTACTGTCAGGACACAGACTATGGTTTCCTTTACTTACTCTCAGCTGGGTACCGCAGTACCTCAGTTTTCCTGGCCTGTGTCCTACCTGTCCCCTTCTACTCTAGTAAGGATGTTGGGAAGGCTGAGTGAAATCTTTCAGCAACTAGGGGTGAACGTACTGTATAAAATACTAAGCTGCTTCTGTAAGAAAAACCCCAAAGGAGAATACCCACAGAATAGTCTAGGATAGTATCAGGCTTCTTGTTATCATCCCTCATCCTCAAATTAAAGGAAAGCCCACAAAGTCATTTCTCTTGGGAATATATATCCCTACATGTTACAGAAGGTGGAGATGAATCTACCTGGTGGTCCTACCTCCAAGTCCTCTGGTACTAGTTTTCATGTGTGCAAAATAGAATCTCTCCCATTGACACATGATGACTTCATTTATGGAGCCAGGCAGGAAGACACTTGTATATCTTGGAGCTGGAACCCTGTTTACAACCAGCTGCCCAGTGGCAAGTGGTCTCCGTCCCTCCCCCTCCTCCTCTTTCCTCCACCCCCCAATTACACTGGTGACTGGTCAGCGACAAGCTTCTGATTTCAAAGCCCTGCCGACCTCCTTCCTCAGAAGATCACAGCTGGAAAAGTCTTACCCTGTGACCACTCTTCTGACTTTGAAGTTACACACATCTGGTTTCAATTGTTCAACAACTTCACCGTTTGATGGGCAGTGGCTCCCTTGTCCCCAGATGGGACAGACGTCAGACATGGTTGGGACAGTGGAGAAGAGAACCTGACGTATCCTCTTTCCTTTTCACAACCACAAATTGTGCCCTCACCCTCCCTTTTATTTTTCTCCATCATCTGTGCCAATCATCTCTACACATTTGGCTCTCTTGACCATTTTAGGGATTGATTTCCCTGGCCCATGTGATTTCCCTGTTCCCTTTTCTGAGTTCCCTCCCAGCTGTCACTCTGCCCTAAATCACAGTGTTTAAAGGTAGTCTTTTCACCCCGCCCTTCAAATGATAACCAATCAGATAGTGTCTTGGGATCAGCTAGGGACAGGTTATTGGACACATCATTTTCACCTGTTTGTTTGTTTGCTTGTTTTTTAATAAAACTATTTATTGTCCTTTTGCTTCAAGACTCAGTCTGAAGTTTTATGACATGGTAACAAATTTGAGCTTACAAATGAGAAAGCTCTGAGGTTATTTGGTATTTGCTGTGAGCAAGAGGCAAATGCTGAAAAGGAGAACAGAAAGGTTTATGTGCCCGGCATTAACAACTAAAAGAAGGGGAAGCCAGGCATGAAAAACCATTCCAAGTATTTAATGATTTCTCTCAGCTCCTAGCATTTATTAAATCATATCCTGAAGGATGTTTGACAAAGGATCAGAACATAAGCAGCTAAGTGGATAAAGAGCTAGCTAGGTTTATAATCAGGAAGCCATGAGTTCAAATCCTGTCTCAGAAACTAGACAAGTCATTTACCTTCAGTCAACCTCAGTTTCTTCATCTATCAGACAGGGAAAATGTGTGTGTGTGTGTGTGTGTGTGTGTGTGTGTGTGTGTGTGTGTGTGTGTAGAGAGAACAAAAGCAAGACAGAGACAGAGAGAAAAGAAAAAGACACTCAGACACACAGAGAGACAGAGACAAAGATACAGAGAGACAGACACAGATGAGACAGAGACCAAGAAAGAACATTTTAAGGTTTGCAAAGTGCTCAACTCTAGGAAGTAGGTGCTATTTTAATCTTCATTTTACAGATGATGAGGATCACATAGCACTTAAGTATTTGGGGGGATTTGAATTCAGGTTTATCCTGATTCCGAGTCAAGTGCTCTAACCACTATATCATCTACCTTACTTATCTCACAGCATTGCTTTGAGAATTAAATGAGATGTTAACATGTAAACTTCAATGTGTCACATGAATGCTAGTTGTTATTGATCCTAAATAACAGAGCTAAGGAATCTTCCTAGAAATGAGAGGAGTGCCAAAGGTTATTCCACTTGCCGTATACTGGACCAACTCCTATGTGAAGATACCACATCATAACCATTTGTTGTAAGAGTCCTCCCTCCCACTATCAATCAATTCATGATCTTTTATTCAGCAAGTATTCCATGCCAGGCACTGTACTAGCTGCTTGGGATAAAAAGAGAGAAATAATTCATTCCCTGTACTCAAGAAACTTACATTCTAAATAATAACATAGCTCTCAAATATTTTTGGCTTCCAAGGAGGTGTTCAAAAAGCAGACACTCTGTTCCCTTAAACTAAAGTTCAGTCCACACAGCTGTGGCAAATAAGCAAACAGTGACTGGTTAAAGTCAGGGCAGGTACAGGTTGTCTGGATTTATGGCTTTGACATTTAAGGTCCAGATGAACTTATGGGAGATGGGTCCAATATGTATGCATGTGTTTATATGTATAGTCACATATATGTTTATATATACTCATGTGTATACATATACACACAGACATTTGCGTGTTTTTTTTAAAGAATCTCCTTTGGTAGGAACATATATGTGAGTGGCGATATGTATGTGACTGTATATACACACACACACACACATACACACACACACACAGATATATTTGTTGTCATTTTTGTTCCATCATTACAATCATTTCCATCCTTCATGATACTATTTGGGATTTTCTTTGGAGTGTTTTGCCATTTCTTTCTCCAACTCATTTTGTAAAGCAAACAGCCCAGATCACACAGTAAGTAAGTGTCTAAGAACAAATTTGAATTTATAGGTGATTCTTTCTGTGTCTAGGCCCAATAGTCTATTCACTTACCTGCATGTATATACAAAATACATATATATTGGGCGCGGGCACACACACACACACACACACACACACACACACACACACACACACACCACTCCTTTGCTCAAAAAACATTCTGGACCCCATGTTACCTACCAAAAACTCATTTGTATGTTTCCTTCTAGTATCTGACTTCACTCTATCTTTCCAGTGTCTCACACTATTTCCAAATAGATATTCTGAAGTCAACCAAAGTTGAACTTTCCCACCTTATTCACATTGTCCTTTATTTTTGGGATGTGTCCTTATCTGATAGCTCTGCCTATTGAAATCCTACTTAACCTTCAAGGGCTCTAGATCATAAGTCATCTCTTCCATGAAGCCTTCTGGGATGTCCCTCTGAAAGTGATATTTCCCTTCTATGAATTCCGTTTTCAGTTTTATATTTTTATATTGTGGTTATTTGCACACATGACATGTGTCTTCTATTAGATTTTAAACACCTTGGATGCAGCAATTTTGTCCTATTTAGCTTTGAATATCCCTATTGACTTTCCAGTACAATACCTTGCACAATAACATTTTTTTAAATAAAATAATGGTTTTATTAAATGTTTTTAAATAAAAACTAATAAGATGAATTTTTAGTATAATTGAAGCTTAATGTATTAAACAACAAACTTTTTTAACTGTTTAATACCAAATAAATGTTTTTTTTTAAATAAGAATTAATAAGATGAATTTTTAGTGTAATTGAAGCTTAATGTATTAAACAACAAACTTTTTTTTAAAAAAAAACTGTTTAAATAGAAATCTTCTAAAC